>NC_056737.1:1494919181-1494961681 GCF_019279795.1 Protopterus annectens | reverse complement strand
ACAGATTTACATTTAATTTGCAGAATTAATACAATTTGGGGGGGGGCTTCTATAGATGCAATTGGTTACATTTAACAGATTTACATTTAATTTGCAGAATTAATACAATTTAAGATCTAAGTAGTCAGCAACATTTATTTTGAAATACGAAATGTGTAAAAACTGTCCAATAGGGACTTCATCAGAATACATAAAAACATTTAAACCACAACTTTAATTACATTCTAAGTATCCCAGTGAACCCCTGGCCCACCAATAGAAACACCTTATCAATCATACAATCTGTTTCAACAATATTAAAGGAAAAAGCAGACAGGCTGCAAAAGTTAATCAAAGGAACCTATGAGTAGATTCACTGTGGTTAAGGTAAACCTATATGAGGTTTCAAAGTTTATAAAATTATAAACAGTGGAATAATTGGCTTCTATAGATGCAATTGGTTACATTTAACAGATTTACATTTAATTTGCAGAATTAATACAATTGGGGGGGGGCTTCTATAGATGCAATTGGTTACATTTAACAGATTTACATTTAATTTGCAGAATTAATACAATTTGGGGGGGGGCTTCTATAGATGCAATTGGTTACATTTAACAGATTTACATTTAATTTGCAGAATTAATACAATTTAAGATCTAAGTAGTCAGCAACATTTATTTTGAAATACGAAATGTGTAAAAACTGTCCAATAGGGACTTCATCAGAATACATAAAAACATTTAAACCACAACTTTAATTACATTCTAAGTATCCCAGTGAACCCCTGGCCCACCAATAGAAACACCTTATCAATCATACAATCTGTTTCAACAATATTAAAGGAAAAAGCAGACAGGCTGCAAAAGTTAATCAAAGGAACCTATGAGTAGATTCACTGTGGTTAAGGTAAACCTATATGAGGTTTCAAAGTTTATAAAATTATAAACAGTGGAATAATTGGCTTCTATAGATGCAATTGGTTACATTTAACAGATTTACATTTAATTTGCAGAATTAATACAATTGGGGGGGGGCTTCTATAGATGCAATTGGTTACATTTAACAGATTTACATTTAATTTGCAGAATTAATACAATTTGGGGGGGGGCTTCTATAGATGCAATTGGTTACATTTAACAGATTTGCATTTAATTTGCAGAATTAATACAATTTAAGATCTAAGTAGTCAGCAACATTTATTTTGAAATACGAAATGTGTAAAAACTGTCCAATAGGGACTTCATCAGAATACATAAAAACATTTAAACCACAACTTTAATTACATTCTAAGTATCCCAGTGAACCCCTGGCCCATCAATAGAAACACCTTATCAATCATACAATCTGTTTCAACAATATTAAAGGAAAAAGCAGACAGGCTGCAAAAGTTAATCAAAGGAACCTATGAGTAGATTCACTGTGGTTAAGGTAAACCTATATGAGGTTTCAAAGTTTATAAAATTATAAACAGTGGAATAATTGGCTTCTATAGATGCAATTGGTTACATTTAACAGAGTTACATTTAATTTGCAGAATTAATACAATTTGGGGAGGGCTTCTATAGATGCAATTGGTTACATTTAACAGATTTACATTTAATTTACAGAATTAATACAATTTAAGATCTAAGTAGTCAGCAACATTTATTTTGAAATACGAAATGTGTAAAAACTGTCCAATAGGGACTTCATCAGAATACATAAAAACTTTTAAACCACAACTTTAATTACATTCTAAGTATCCCAGTGAACCCCTGGCCCACCAATAGAAATGCCTTATCAACCATACAATCTGTTTCAACAATATTAAAGGAAAAACCAGACAGGCTGCAAAAATTAATCAAAGGAACCTATGAGTAGATTCACTGTGGTTAAGGTAAACCTATATGAGGTTTCAAAGTTTATAAAATTATAAACAGTGGAATAATTTTTGTGTTTTAATACAATATAATATATAGTTTATTTTTTTCACTGGAACATCAATGTTAAGGGTCAAACTGTGTACTTTAAGAATTGTTGATTGTATGATTGAAAAGGCATTTCTATTGGTGGGCCAGGGGTTCCCTGGGATACTTAAAACATATTTAAAGTTGCGATTTAATGTTTTTATGTATTCTGATGAAGTCCCTATTGTGGTTTGCAAGGAAAGCACTTAATACGTGGTCTTTGCATATTAAACAAGGATTTTGCCATCGAGACACACTGCTTTTGTTGCTTTTCATTTTATATTTATTGGTTTATTTTGAAATACCATAAGCAATACAAAACAAAACAACAAAAAAGAATAACCTTACAGACAGCATTTTGTGCTCTCAGAGGTTTTCTAATTTAAAAAGTTTTCTTCAAGTAGCTTACAGCATGCAGGACACAACTCTCTTGAGAACAAGAAAAGAGGACATTGAGAACAACCTTTTTACTTAAATACTGACCCTTCCCCAGGACTACAGCCTGGCAATTTTAATAAATAATTAGCCTACAAGAAAATCTTACATTCCAGGAATAAGTGGCAAAAATCTTCACTAACTGTTTTCCACATAAACAAAGCTCCATAATATCAGATTCATTACACAGACTTTTCTACTAGACAGTATTGCTGGACAATTCATTAATAAAATTAGGTAATTTAATCAATTTTGCATAATGTGAAATTAAAGAGTAATACCTTCAAAACAATATCAGCCCAAAAACTAATAAATGTCAAGGAGTGTATGGAAGACCATCCCCATGACTTTTTCAATATATACTGCTGAGATTACTCAATTGTTCCTTTGTCTATATGTAGATGCTATATACATGCAACCTCTATCCTGATTTTTAAAAATGTATTTACCTTACTACCTTTCCATAAAACTGCACATTTGATATGTTTGATTTTAATAAAAAGACGGCAGAATACCAATGAAAACAGCTAAAGCAATTTTAATAAAACAACAGTACTAAGGACTTTCATACAGACATATGAATTTCTTTAAAGCATTACTTCAAAGAAGTGCCATCCTTAATTTATGCATTCATTATCCAAATACAAACATTTTATTAATATTAAATACATTGACTCTTAAAAAGGAAATGCATACTTTAAAAGTATATACGTACTTTAAAAAAAACAGAATTGCATTAAATACAGAAATGCCAGCTTAAGGTAACAACAAATTTCATTAATAACATTTAATTAATTAAATATATAATATGTAAAATCTTAACTTTTGTAAAATTCGGTCATATGGGTCAAAAATGTCCCAATGTGGTTGCTGCTAATTTGGGCTTCCGGATATTGGCCAAGGCTCTTGCCACCCCCATAGTGCCTTTTTTAGGCAAGGCTCAAATGACAAACCTACCTCCCTAGAAAACACAAGTGGAAAAAAACTAAGGGTAATGCTGCTCAATGCCAGAGGTCTAAACCTCAAGATGCACGCCCTCGAAGCCCTTCTCAGTATGGAGAACATCGATGTCTGTGCAGTGACTGAAACCTGGTTCAAGGCTCCTGAGAGCACCCCAGCACTATCAGGTTTTACCTCATATCATGCTTTCCGGCCCCAAAACTTGGATAGAACCACAAAAGGAGGGGGAGTATCCATTTTCATCAAAAATACCCACACCTCCAGGTTAGTGGCAACGCACGAAGCATCGGAGACTATCCAGTTGCAACTAACCATAGGCAAAACTGCCTTACAGTTTGTAGCATGCTACAGACCACCCTCTCAAACTCAGGAACCCCACACAGCCTTCCTGAAGACACTGGAGAGTATGAATGTCTCTCCAAATACCATCATTTTGGGAGACTTCAACTACCCAAACATAGACTGGGAACATTACTCAAGCCCCAACACTCTAGCCCAAAGGTTCTTAGAATTCATAAACTCAAATGCAATGGAACAACTAGTCACCATTCCCACAAGAGGAGACAATATACTAGACCTGATCATCACAAACATGGGGACAAAATGCTCCACACCGGAAGTACATCCCTCTTTGGTAAGATCAGACCATAAATTAATCTCACTGGAAATCCACATCCCACCCCCACCCCCTGCACAAAAGACCACAGTGAAGAACTTCTCAAAAGCAAACTTCACACTTCTTAAGACTGAAGTGGTATCTTTCAAGGCCCCTGGGCCAGTGGAAACCACAACCCACACTGCTGAATCCCTTGCAAATGCCTTCTATATGCACCTTCAAGAATGCATGGATCATGCAATCCCAAATAAAACCAAGACCCATTCCTCCAAAGGCAGGCGACCGGTCTGGTGGACCCCAGCCATAAACAAACTTTACAACAGAAGGAGGAAGCTACTACATGACAGAGCAAAATCCCTAAAAGGAAAGGCATCTCTGATCAGTACTAGCAAAAAACTACGATCACTCATAAAATCATCCAAGGCCAACTTTGAGAGAAAAATCGCAAATGACACAAAAGACAATCACAAGGCCTTCTTTAGCTATGTTAGAAACCTGGGTGGAAACTCCCAGATATGCTCAGAGTTAGTCCAAAATGACACAAAATACACTGAACCCACTGACATTGCCAACATTCTGGCAGACAGGTTCAGTGCAAATTTCTCCTCCCCCCCCCCAAAAGGAGAAATAACTATCCCAGCAGAGTGTAGCCTCCCTAACATCTCAGATGCCCAGGTGAGAGCCGCCCTCTCTAAAGCTAAAAACACAGCATCAATGGGACCGGATGGTGTCCCGGGCTGTGTGCTACATGAACTCCAAGAGGAACTAAACCCACACATAAGGCTGCTGTTTAATCTTAGCCTTACCAGAGGATACGTACCCAAAGAGTGGCGTACGGCAACAGTGGTCCCACTTCACAAAGGCTGTGCTTCTACGGACCCTGGAAATTACCGCCCCATAAGCCTGACGAGCCTGGTCTGCAAAGCTATGGAGAGGATCATTATGGAACTCATAAACAAAGACATTGGGGACCTACAGACATTGGATCCTACCCAATTTGGCTTTGTCAAGGGCAGATCCTGCCTTCTGAACTTGGTCGACTTTTTTGAAACAGTCACTAAGGCCATTGATGAGGGTAAGGCAGTTCACACAGCCTACCTTGATCTTGCAAAAGCCTTTGACACAATACCCCACTCGGGCATCATAGACAAACTCACCAGCTTAAATGTAAACCCATATGTCACAAGATGGGTTGCAAACTGGCTCAAGGACAGAACCCACAGGGTCAGAGTTGCTGGAGCTATGTCAGACTCTAAGCCAGTCACAAGCGGTGTCCCACAGGGCTCAGTCCTGGGACCCCTCTTGTTCGGCATTTATTTTTCCGAGGTACAGGCAAACATAGGAGGATTGTGGCTGACAAAGTTCGCAGATGACTGCAAACTGGGCGCCATAATTGATACTCCAGCGGACACAAACATCCTTCAGAGAGGCCTCATAGAAACGGATAATTGGTGCCAGAGCCATGGCCTTAAGCTAAACGCCAAAAAATGTATAGTCATACCCTTTGGGAAAAACAAGGTACCGACAAATTACCACATAGGCGGTAATCCATTAAATCGGAAGAGGTAATCAGGGACCTAGGGACCCAGGTTGACAGTAACCTCTCATTTGACACTCACATTGCCAAAGTGGTTAGGAAGACCTTCTATATTGCCCACCTTATCATGAAGGGTTTCACATCTAGATCAGGAGAGGTCATTGTGCCCCTGTACTCTTCTCTTATCAGGCCAATGATTGAGTACAATGCCCCATTTGGGATGTATCTCACCCGACACCTGCAGCAGTTGGAAAGACCCCAAAAGTTCCTCACCAAGAGGATAAAGGGTCTTAAACATATGTCATATGCTGCCCGACTGAAAAACTCCAGCTCTATTCAGTCGCATACCGCCTACTCAGAGGTGATCTGTGCCTGGCGTACAAGGCCATGTCCAATCCTGAATTAATGGACATGCTCCACCTCAGAAAATCCAAATCCATCAGAGCCACGAGAACAAGTGACTTAAACCTCAACACAGAAATAAATAGAACGTGCTGGAGGGACAGATTCATAACCTAGAGGCTCCCTACACTCTGGAACAGAATCCCAGTCCATGTTAGGCAGAGCCCCTCACTGACTCTATTCAAGAGAAATCTCGACGAGTGGATGGGAGATCGTAGGTTTACCCCGGGGGTCATCTCTTTGTCACTACTAGACAGAGGCATAGTAAACTAAACCCTAAAAGGGCGTAGTATTCTCATCCTAAGGGGTGGTGTAAGCCACATACACTCTGGCTAGGCTTATAAATGCCCTAGGGCAGATAGCCTAGTATGAACCTATGAACCTATTAATGATAGTCCATATGTGAGCATGAATAATTGTGATATAAATATTACAAGTCCAAGATGGTGTAGTTGTAATACTACAGGGGTTGTATATTTAGCAATATGTGTTTCATGTTTAGCCTTTTATACTGTCAAAACAAAAAGAAGGCTGAGAGAGAATATATGAACATCTGTATTATATTTAGAAAAAGAACAATACAGATGCTTTAAACAGACGTGACAAAATGTAAGGATTTTAAAAGAAGTATTTATTTTTGTGATTGAAAAAGTGACTCAGGACTGAAAGGAAGGGCATTTTTAGAATATATTAGAGTATAAAAGAGTTATATTGGTAAATTAGATTATATGCACATAATAAGTCTGGTTTCAATGGCATGCTGTCTCTTCTGAGCATGTTGAAACAAAGGTCACTTAAAGTGCAATACTTAAAGTATAAGACTTGTTTACTGAATTAATTTTATAAAAGTTAAGATTTTTATGTAATATACATTTCATTAATTAAATTTTATTAAGGTGATTTGGTGTTGCCTTAAGTGAGTGTTTGTGTATTTAATGCAATTATTTAAAAAAAGTCTGTATATTCTTTTAAAGTATGTATTTTTTAAGAGTCAAAGTAGATAATCATAATGAAATTTTGATTGTGATTGGATAATGAATGTATAAATGAAGGATGGATCTTGTCTGAAGATATACTCTGGAGAGGTTCATATTTTAAGGGACTCGTGCCTAATATTTTTGTTCTATTAAAATTGTTTTAGCCAGTTTCACTGATATTCTGCCATCTTTTTGCTTTATTTCCAGTGTTCATTTTTTTGTTATATTTGGTTTTAGTCTTATAATTCTTCAGCCCTGATTATGATGTAGATTTCTTCAAGAACACAATTTTATCCTTGATGGCTCTAGTAGGAACTGCCTAAAAACTACAACATCTTTACAAACCACTGTCTAAATCTGTTCAGAGAATTTAAGGAGAATCAGAATTATGGCAATCAAAATATTGTAGTAGATGATTAATATAGAGACATAACATTGCAAGTACAAGCAAATGCCAGTTTCTAACTCCTATCTCCTGTGAAATGCTGTTTTATTCAACTAATCTCACATTGCTTCATACTATTAGGTAAGTATCTTGATAGTGAAATCTAATCACACAAATTAAATCCAATGGAATATGAAAATCCTTCATCATTTCCAAATGTTTATTTGTTTCTAATATACATTGAAAGCTGAGGAAAAGTTTTTCAAAAGGACTAAAAGGCTTCTGCTCTTATTTTTGTACTAGTTCATTTACTGAAACACCACTAAGATAAAAAAGTTGTTAGGTTCCTACTTTTATTCTCACCAATAGCCTTTCTCTGGGAATATTTTCCAATCATTTCAAGGAATAATATAGAACAGTGTGTCTATAATTAGATGAAAGAGTATTAAAACAATGAAATAAATGGGAATAACACATGCCCTATGCAACAATTTTGGAAAATTCAGGAACTATATACAGGAGTTACAAAAGGAATAAAGGATATCAATCCAAACTTTGGCATTATATTTAAATATTTCACCTGAAATGCCTTCAAAGCCAGGTGCTTTCCATTTTTTTAATACAGATGCGTGCATGCATTTCTGATTTTGGGGTACTCTGGCGAAGATGTGAAGATGGAAAGTAATCCCATCTAGAATTGTACAATTTTCATACATAAATTACTAAAATAATTGCAACAATAATCTATCATGTTTGCAATGTGATTAAGGTGATTTATAAAGCCACATTTTACCAAACACCAGCATGTATCAAGACTAACTCGTTTTTTCACCAGGACTAGCAATTACACTGGCTTTCATCTACTTAACATTTCATACTTACTCCTGTACCTTCTATCAGGTTCCAGTCCCCTTATGAATGAAATATACAATATCCTCTCAGCATTTCATCAAGCAAATTATCTCCCCCCTACAATTATCATCAAATCAGCCATGCTACTAAGAATGACTCATTAATGATCAACCTACAGTGGTGGTCAGTTTATCTCCAAATACAGTTTCAATTTGTTCACACAGACCCAAAGCTGCCACTGGAGAAATCTCCTCAGAAATCCCATTGCAGAGATTCCAGAAGTCCAAATGTGTTTATCTCACTCAGTGAAGAGTAGATCATTTGCCCTTCTACAAGGAAATGTTAAACTCTCACAATGAAATAATTGTCTTGTGCACTATCCTATGTTCTTAAGAGTGCATTGAAATATGCTGCAATCAGCATAATACCAACATTTGCCCTTTTCAAAAAGCTAATAAAGGAACTAAAAATCTCCACCAAACCAGGTCTTCCTTATCTTAAATGCTTACTGGAGGGAGAAACACAATAAATAAAAGCATGTTTGATATTCACTGTTTTCTTTCAGAAAGAGACTATAGCTGGATATGAGGATGCTCAGAACATGTTGAAAATACCCAGACTTTCATAAGATTAATAACCTTTCAGTCAGCCTCCCAGATTCTGCCTCATGTTCATCTTCACTCTGATATACCTTAAAATTTGATCAGAGATGTGGAAAAGAAGTCAAAAACCTGAAAGAGCTAATACTAAATATCTTTGCACAATCCACAAAGTTGTGATTTCCATATTAGAGTTCTACCCAATTACCTTCCAAACTCCTCTTCTCAGTCCAACTTTTGCTACCAAGATAAAAAAAAACTTTTCTCACATTAATACTATTTAGTTATAAATTATTTTCTTAATTTTCTTACATTATCTTGGTCCTATTCCTTAAGGTAAGAATGCAGCCATATGTTATCTAAACTCACCTGAACTGATTCCAGTACTGGGAAACTAACCTCAGACAATCTGATTACCATGCAAAAAATACCCTTAATTCTCTGAAACCTCTTATTGGGGAATGATGAAGATCTCAATTGACTGTTCGCTTTCTCTATTGTCTGGATTCTATTTTATAATTTGATTTAGAAAGTCCTTTAAACTCCAAGGAGCTTCATTCATTGTCTTATACATTCCTTATAACAACCCCCATTTATATCTCTCTCATCTGAATTTCAAAAATTATCTTAGCGTTTACACTTTCCGTAATTACCACTAGTTGACTCTCAGAACTCATTTCAACAACAGCCTTATGTTGACCAATAATATCCCCACAATTGCTGACCCTTTTTAAGAGGAACATTATTCTCCTTTGTGTCTGCTCTATAGCTAAGTAGATATCCTTATCTAGACTCTGTGTATTATACTTTTCCAGCAGTCCCTTTTCAGGAGGTTAGGAGGGTCTACCATATGCACATTATAAAAATCATTATGAAATCTGATAAGCGCTATCATCTTTTTCTTCCTTACCCACATTGACAGCACATTGTCTATTATGAAGTGAACACTATCTTTCTACCTCACAGTTCCTTTTCAGCCTTATCGATCGGGTCTATATTACTGCGTCAAAATGCTGTAACATTGAACACCTCATCATTGACACGTATTTAGCAAAAATCACTTCTGTGGTGCTGCGGTAGCGTTGTTGCCTCACAGTTAGATGTTGCCCGTTCGATCCTCAGTTAGAGCGTCTTCTGTGTGGCGACATTCGTGAACGGGCATTCCTTCATTAAAGGTTGTGCGTTAAGCCCGGCAAGCCAGCATGTAAAACTCTACTGCCAATCATTAGCAGACCGGAGTTCTGCTGTGGCGACCCCTAACCGGGAAAAAGCCGAAAGACACAAACAAACAAACAAACAAACACTTCTGCGATTCATTGAATACTTACAGGGCAAAGATGTAGCTGGCCAACTACATAATTTTGTCCTTTTCTCCACTGTAGTATGATCTTAAAGTTGCTATATTTAGTTAGGGAGGGTGTGAGGGGTGCAGCTCCCCACATGGGTGGGTTTGGTTTAGGTGGATTTAGTTCCTTTGGGTTGCGGGGCAAGTATTTGCTTGCCCTTTAAGTATTCAGTGAATCGCGGAAGTGATTTTCGCTGAATACGTGTTGACAATCAGGTGTTCAATGTTACAGCATTTTGACGCCATGATATAGGCCCTTATTGATTAACCCAACCTCTTGCCTGTTTCCCTGACTGAGCCTTTTCCACAATGCAGATTATATCTTTTTAGGTTTTCAGTTCTGTCTTGTGTTCCTCTGGAGATCAGTTCAATAATTTTGGAACTCCCATACATTGTGCATCACAGACCATCTTCTTCCCACCTTTCTCTCATTTGCAGTTAATCTCACAGACCAGTCTCTTAATGATATCCATTTTTTAACTTGAGTATAGTTCTCTGTAATAATGATTCAGGGGTTTCTTAATAAAGAGAACATGCCATTAAATAATTCACAATGTCCTATTATCTTCTGAAAATCTTCTTTCCTGTCTTTGCCTTTTCAGTCAGCCATTTGCTTGCTTGGACTACCCGAACTTTCTAAACTATCAATCAAAGGAGTACAATTATCAAGAGAGTCCAATATGTAAGGACATCTACTTAATCCATTAAGTAAAAAAAAAAACATTAAATGAAATATGTTAGATAAATAGCTAAAACGCAGGGGATTGGAACTTCATATTCACAATGAAATAGTTCATTTTTCTTCAGACTACTTCAGAAACACAGATATTGTGCCCTTTCACTAACAGTATGTTTTTGTTCTTCCTTAAAAATGTATTGCTTTTTCTAAACAGCTCCACTTTTCCATAGAGTGGTTGAGGCACTTGAGGGATAAAAAAATCTGTATTGGAACCACATACATGCTCCCAAATTTCCTTTTGTTTCAATCTTTTCTGTGACCCACCTTTATTTGGACTTTCTAATTAATTCAACATCTGTCTCAGTATTCTAAGTCCTGCCTTCTTGGTCTTTTTTTGACCATCATCAGAAAGTCACTGTCTAGTTATTTACTCTATCATATCCCTTAGACTTCTTTTCAGTATCAAATTTGACTCCTTATAATGACTTGTTCTTATAGTTTCATAGGTTCATAGGTTAGTACTAAGCTAACTGCCCTTGTGAGACATTTTAAGCCTAGCCAATTATCCCTTCTTCCTACAAGAACCACTAACAAGCTCTTGTAATGTCTGTTTAGTTTCGGTTTTGTATTAACTCTGCCATGGGAAAAATCCTGCCTCCAGGAAGGTGGCTTTCACATTGACAGTTTCCCTTGTTATGCAAGCTCCTTCTTATTAGCTAACTTTCATTTTGCTCTAGCCTGTAAATTATTACTGCCAAGTGAAATATCTGTTTACCCCAAAACGTCAAATAGGGACTAGTATAAATTATCAGAAAGAAGTTAACATTTGAACCAATCTTTGAAATGATTGTACTAACCATGCTGCAATAGCAAGTTGTCCCGCCCCCCCTTTAAAATGAATCACACCAAACACATAAAGCCATTTGATGACGTTTATTGAATATTATTGAATAATAAACTTTATTCACAACAGAAATTACAACAATTATCTTCATCGATAATGATCTCAGGGCAGCATACCTACTCACCTTGGCCAATTCATACCTCAGAGCAGTATACCTACTCACCCTGTTACCTCCTCTACCAGGGCATTGTACCTACTCATCCCACCAACCTTAAATAGGCAGCATACCTGCTCACCTCCTGCCAAACCAACCATTAACCAATGAATTCTCCTTTATTCAAGTAGCGTCCAGCAGCTCACTTACTTCCCCATGCAATGCATGATTACCTTCCTTATAGGGGGAACAGAAGAGGACAATCCTGTCCCTCTTCTGCCTTAAACCCCCAAAATCTTCCAACCAGGAATTCAAAGGGAGGGCAGGAGAGACACCAACTCACACCAAAATGTGCCTACTTCATATAAGCCCTACCTTTAACACCATTCTAAGTCCCTCCCTCACCTACATCACTTCCCCTAAGCTCCCCTTTTCTTTAACCCTTTACCAACTAAACACAAGACATGCAATCTAACCTACCTACCAAAACACAAACCATTATCCTCACAAAAAAAATATCCCCAACCCTTACTACCTAAAAGTGGGACCAGGACAAATTAGTTTGTCCCAAAGATGATTTGTTCCGTCCCCACTTTAAAATGAATCACACCAAACACATGAAGCCATTTGATGACCTTTATTGAATATTATTGAATAATAAACTTTATTCACAACAGAAATAACAATTATCTTCATCAATAATGATCTCAGGGCAGCATACCTACTCACCCTGACCAATTCATACCTCAGGGCAGCGTACCTACTCACCCTGTTGCCTCCTCCACCAGGGCAGTGTACCTTCTCACCCTACCAACATTAAATAGGCAGCGTACCTGCTCACTTCCTGCCAAACCAACCATTAACCAATGAATTCTCCTTTATTCAAGCAGCGTCCAGAAGCTCATTTACTCCCCCATGCAATGCATGACCACCTCCTTAGAGGGGGAACAGAAGAGGACAATCCTGTCCCTCTTCTCTGCCACCAGCCTGTTCCCAGGCTGTTCCCCCTCCTAAACCATAGCCTCAACCATACCTTTTAGAAACAACTTCAAGAGAAGGTTAAACAAATCCAACCCAACCTCATTCAAATGTACCCCATCCGCTCGATACCAAACAACATCACCATCCAAAAAATCTCTATGTTCAATAATATGCATCCCCAAAATTCTTAATTGCCTATCCAGTCTCTGATTAATAAACCTCCTGACCTGTTCAATAGCCCTATAACTATGAGCATTCCTCCAACACAAATGAGGAACCAACTTTGACCAAATATCTATCCCTGGGTGCCTCTGCAACCTCAACAAATCCTGTAGAATAATATCTACTAATTGTTTCTTAGAAAGAATTCTAAGATCATTGCCGCCCAAATGAATCACTAATATTCTAGGACACCCCACCCTCAATTTCACCTGCTCAAACTCATGCATCAACCTATCCCACCTAAGACCCCTAACACCATGCCAAGTCACTGACAATCCTAATTTGGACAAACCCAAATTTTTACCATCCTCCCTAACCAATGCACATTTTCAAGCCCAGTGGATATACAAGTGCCCCGGGATGACAATCTGCTTTCCTAGAAAAGAAGAAAAGAAAATAATTACTCAAACCAACAACTTTTATCTAATATATGATAAAAATGCATTTGAAGACCACCACCCCACTCTCTTAATAACTTCAATGGAACTGCCCTCTCTAGCTAAATCTGAAGCCCTGCCAATACAAAAGGAGTGAGCTGCAAACCTATCCACTGGAAATCCCATGCAAAGGAAAACCCTCCTAATCAAATGTATGAATCTACTACTTCTCACAAAATCCACCATGCAAAAAATGAACTCAGCTAAACTCCCCATCCGCCTCCTCCTGAATTCCTTGGCTGTTCCTTACTGGACAAAGGTCAACATTCCTATCAGGCTTAAGCACCACCAGTGAACCTTTACCCAGTTGATCTGTCTTACTCTTCCGTAAACCAATAGTAACCTTCCCAACACCTATGATTACGTCCTTCCAAAATAATGAACCTAGCAACTCAGAAACATGGAAAGCACCAAAATATAACCATACACACAATGTGCCCCACATAAAATAATCCAAAGACCCACCTTGTAATAGGGCTAACCCTTTCAACAAAACGTTCAATACTGCCCTTGTCAGTGGCCATTGTATATCCCCCCATTCCCCAACCACTCTCCCCCACCCCCTCAACATCTGCCCTACTGTCCATGACTTTGTAAAATCATGCAATCCAGATACCCTAGCAAAAATGCTAATAGCAGCCAAATCCACCCTGACAGTCTGCAACACCTTACCCAGTCCCAAAGCTCAAGCTAAGTAATGTAGCAACAATTCCTCTGCCCATACCCCTTCCTCTTCTGGCAACTGTAGAACCTATTGACCAAAATCACAAAGAGCCCTACTGTAAGCCTTCCTTGTAGACAGAGCCCAAGAATGATGCACCAACCCCCATGCTACCTTGACCCAAGGTTCCACACCTCTTCTGGCAGGATTTCCAGTACTTCCTCCTCCCCTGGAGCCAGCAGCCAAACCTGCAAAACTGAAATCGGGACAAGTTATCAGCAATATCATTCTTTACACCAGGCACATGCACTCCTGTAAATGAAAAGTGTATTAACAGACTCTGCAAGACCAATTTACGTAATACCAACAATAACAATTCCGACTTAGCCATCTTCTTTTGTAAAACCCTCACCACAGCCATATTGTCAGAATGAAAAACTACTCGCTTTTCCCATAAATGATCCTTCCAAACTACAGAAGCATATAGGTATCAACTCTAGAAAGGCCATCTCATGCCTCCATTCTTCTTTCTAAGCTTGAGACCATTTAGCCGCAAACCACCATCCTCCAAAGTAGGCCTCCATACCAATGCCCCCAGCTGCGTCCGTAAATAACTAAAGTTCCTCCTGCCCCACCCAGTCTGACTGCCAGAAGGAAATCCCATTAAAACATCACAAAAAAACAAGCCCACATCAACAACTCCTCGCACACCAACTTGTTCACCCTAATCCAATGATGTTTACTCCAGCTCCCTTTCAACATAAATGTCACTGACCTACAAAAAGGATGCCCTGGGTGTACCTCTTGACAGACAAAATTCAAAAGGCCCAACAACTCTATAACTGACTGAATCCATATAGTATCCTTATCCAGCACCAATCTTATAGCCGTCCTAAGCCTCTCTATCTTATCCTCAGGCAGACAAAACAGTCCCCGAGCCGCATCTACCATTAATCACAAAAATTCTAATGCTCTCACCACACCTTGCATCTTATGCTGGGCCAACGGTACCCCCAACTCCTCGCACATGCTCATAAACTACTGCAGAGCTTCCTGGGCCCCTGCCCGTCCTTCACCCACTAGTAGAAAATCATCTAAATACTGCACTGCCTTCTGCATTCCCACCCTCTGCTGCCATACCCAGTGTTGTACCGTACTGAACTTCTCAAATGTCGCACATGCCACTGAACAACCCATAGGCATGGCTTTGTCAAAAAAGTACTTGTCACCTACCATCATCTCCAACAATGGCCAATCCTTCTGCTGATTGGCAGCAAGCGAAAGGCAGACTCAATGACAACTTTTACCAGCCATGGCTCCCAAAATTCCTTAATCACCTTGACGGCATCATCTAAAGATGCATAATGCACCCTAACCTCCTCCTTTGCAATAAAATCATTAACTGAACCCCCTTCTGGATGAGACAAGTGATGTATCAATCTAAATTTCCCAGCTTTTTTCTTCAGCATTAACCCCAAGGGTGACACCTTGTGTTAACTACTGAAGGGTGGACTGTCGAAAGGACCCAATAAATGCCCAGCCTGCCACTCCTTCTCTACCAAGCCCACTAATATGTCCTCTTTACCTCACATTGATCGCAGGTTCTTGCAACCCCCCACTTCCCCCACACTAGACTTAATAGGAAACCCCAATGAAACCCCTATAAAATATCATTCTTAATTGCAATGCCAGGAAACACCCAGATCATGCCCCACAGGATCTCACCTTAATGGTGTGTAGGTGACCCTTCCCCTATTCCGTCTAAAGAACCCACTTCCCCTGGACCCACAAAAATTACCCCTACCCCATATGGCTTGAAACCCTTGCATGGAGGGAAACCCACCCTCCTGAACCATAACATTGGAGATCAATGCAGAAGGGTCACTGCAACCACAAAAAATGGCCAAATGACTCCCTCCACATCTTGAGCAAGTGTGTGAAAATTTGCACCCTAGCCAAGAACAAGAGCCACTATTGAAAGACCAACACGCACCAATTCCATCTCCCCCGCTTACCTTTTTGCTAAAGCCGCCATAACTATCCATCATGGTGGGTAACCATATATCCGGATGATGCACCTCCTAATGTAGTGACCTGTCCCCAGTCTACCATTTGCGGAAACACTGATCATATCAAAGCCACACATACCCTGGCCTTAACCATTGCTCCTCCTGAATGGTAAGGAAATAACTGAGAAGTGGCAGGGCCAACAGCCCATCTTTCTCCAGCTGCACAGATATATAATAAATAAAGCCTACCATCCAATTATCCCACATCCTACAGCAAATTCTACCTACCCTTTTCCTCCCCAAAGCCACTAACACTGCCAACAAATCCTTACTATTAGCCAACTAGGCCTCCACTAACCATTGCACAACTTCCGCATCAATTAGCTCAAATACATCAGCATATTCCCCTTTCCAAATGTTTTCTTTCACCGACACTGGAATGTGCAGAGTCAAAAAGACAGTTCCTGCCTCTTGTCCCAAGGCTTGGGTGGCTAACCAGTCCCCCAGCCACAGCCCAAATTCAGGACCTACATCCGAGCCTAAAGCCAAACTATCCCCTGACCCTGCACTAACCCCAGTCATATCCCTTCCAGTGTACCCAGATACCTCTGTCGCCCCCTTTGTGCACCCTCTATTGCATGCCATCCTCTCCGAGATCCCCACTTAAGAGTTCGCCTTCATCTCCACTCCCATCAAGATCCTCACTGCTCACTTCCCCAACCAGAACTGATGAAACAAAACCATTACCTGAACCTCCGTCTTGAGACGTGCTGGGAGCCAATGCCCCCTTTGCGACCACCTGCTTCGCTGTCCACTGCCTTTTCCCCTAGGCTGGAGTTTTTGACATGGAATGTAACCTGTTCTGCCCTGGTGTCTGCTCTTGCTCCTTTAACACCTTGGACTTTGACACCTCCTGAAATAATCCCTCCATCTAGGCCACAATAGCTTACCACCCCTGGTGTAGTCCCAGTAAGTTATCAATCTGCAAGAAGAGAAACAACGCACACATTAATACCACTCTGCTGCCCGAAATACCCTAGCCCACCTATCCCACCCCTAACCCCTTTAGCCACCTTGCCCTACATTCATTATTGGATTTGCTTGCCTACTTTATCCCTTAGCCTGTGGGGGGGAGGACTTGTCATACTATAAATGTCTACAATTAGCAACAGCCTGTTGTGAGTGTTGAAATCACTTGGAATAATCAGCCCTGCCAAATATCAAACCCAGGACCCTGTACGCTATAATCAGAGTAATGTACCACTACACCATTTGAGCTGTAGCATTAAGGAACTATTATGAATCCACTTAATGGCACCACACTAATTCACTGTTTCCCCAAACAGACTAAATTAGAGTTATACTTCTTTGGCATATTTATATAAGGAAAGGACATAACTTCATGAATACCCTTTTTCCAAAATGTATAATCTCTTTTAACATTTTAATTCAAAATATTATCACATACAACATGAATGCAGCTGCTTCATGATAATACAGGGTTAGGGGGCCATCCATATATAATGGTGTCACACTTCAGTTCCTTCTATGTTCATTACAGCAAACATACATGGACTGGAGTGTCCTGTATTTGAATTTAGCCATTTAACCCAAAGTTTTGGAGCTTTCAGTTGCATTCCAGTAATCCCCTTCCTGCTGCTGCCATAACGACTCCCAAACAATCAGCCCCTGCAAGTCTCGAACCCCGGACCCATACCTCTTGACCTCTGAGAGGAAGAATTCTGGACACAGCCTAAAATGCTGAGGGGACCAATAGGGACAGATTTTAAATATTGCTCTTACAAAGTTGGAAAGTTGATAAAGTAATAGGTTTTGCATTAGCATGAATTTCTAAAGGATGTGGAGTCTTAAACTCAAATGTTTGTCACTGTTTAATGACTTCAGTCCTCAGCTACCTGCCAGAAAAGCACAGATTTCCAGAGGAACACACCAAAATTATGAAGCAAATTTGGACATTCTGCAAAATCTGTACAGTGAGAGGTATGCCAGGACACCCACACCCATAGCCACAGCAATCTACCACTAATCCCTCTGAGCTGCCACTGCCACTCCAAATGCTGCTCTTGTAATTATTATTTTTTATTTTTTTTTACACTGGCATATCCTGTGAACTCTCGCTGTGTAAAAGCGAAAACATTCCAATGGTTCACACAAATGACCACTGCCCACAACGTCCACGCGCGAAGGCAACAGCCATGCAAGTACATTCCCAGCCTGCCTTAATGTGAACCACTACCGGAATACCAGAAACACCGCAGCAAGGACCCAAACAGCCACACAAACCCACCCGGGCATGAAAAAAGCAGCCCTGACCATCACACCACCAATGCCGGCTCTAACCTCTAAGGCAACCCGCCATAGCCGCCAACCACAACCACCAGGGCATCAACTAGGCAACAAGCACCAGGCCCAAACCAAATGTTATGGCCCTACTGCCCCCCTTTGGATTATCAGACCCGCAACCGAGAAGGAAAATCCACCGAACCACAACCAGACAACCAATGACCATCCTCAGCACTACCCATGCACCACCAGACCACCAGGGAACCAAGAAGCCAAACAACCATACACATCACCAGGTAATCCAAGCACCACACTCCAGGCATGCCATGCACTAAACACCCACAGCTCACGGCTCCTCCAAGACAGCAAACTCCAGCCCCTTCCATGAACTCCCTATCTCATCCCCCATACCAGCCATTGCTCCCCACACTCCCACTATAAACTAAGAGAAAAAGAGAAAAAAAAAATATATATATATATATATATATATATATATATATATATATCCCAAAACAAGATGTGAGCAAACTCCAGAGAAATAGTTCCAAACAGCAAATCCCAAAATTATTGAGACAGGCACAGAAGTAAAATGGCCAAAATCTGTTTATTATGTAAGTGCTTTCATAACCAAGTTACTTCTTCAGACACATAATAAAAAAAATCTAGCAAAAGCACTACATTTATATCATTAATTAATTAATTAATTAAATAAAACAGTTTCCCTTCAAAATTTGTAAAGGAACAAACAACATTACGTAAGCACTAATAGTCAACCTCATATTAAGTCAATAGCTACACATATAAAATAACAAAAATAATAATGTAAAAAATATATATAAAGGCATAAGAAACATATAAAAAACATTATAAACTAATAATAACTATTTCTTAATTCTCCTGTTCCTTAGAACAGGTTTTAGTGGTACTGAATCATTAAACTGTTAAACTTAAGGACACTCAACATTTCTTGATAGATCTATATAATACATGTGGGGTCAGAACAGCGAGAAATTTGATTGACTAGTAACGTTTGATGCTACCTTTCTCTTTACTTGCATACCTAATCCTGAGAGAATAGCTATGGTTAAAGCTGTTTAGTTCACTGTTAAGACATGGGGTACATCGAAGTGAACGGATTGATTTTTTTATGCATGCTATCAGAAATTATACTAGAAAACATTTTTTTCTTTAATGACATATGTTATTGGCAAACATCTAGAGTAGCAATGGGCACCAGTTGTGTGAACTCATATGCAAACCTTGTCATGGACAAATGGGAACATCACCATATACATCCTAGAGGGAATACTAATATTAGGATATACAGGCATTTTGTAGATAGGGTTGCAAGCTGTCTGGTTTTTGACCGGACTGTTAGGTTTTCTGAGAAATTGTCTGGTCACAAATTTCATTCAAAACTGGACATGTGAAGTCCGGGTTTTGTGCCACTGCCACATTCTCAAGCATAACCCTTGTAATAATGTTTCCCAGCTTATTCAGGCATCTTTTTCTTTATCGTGGGAAAATTATAGTATATACAAGGATAGTTAGTTGCCTTAGGCAGTTAGCTGTATCAGTTTGAACTCTTCAAACGTTTGCACTAATGTCACTGCACTTCCACTCATACTGCTGTGTTACTACCTGTTCACAGTAGCTCAGTATGTTTATAGGAGCAATGACTCTTTCCTACCCAGTTGAAAGATTTGTCTCTCTCGTGTTTGACAAAATGCTGCTCCTTAAACATTAATTCTTAAGCCATACATAGTAGCATACATGATGTAAGCCGAGTGTTTTTTTTTTTAATCTTGTATGATTTCACATGCACTGTATAGTATTGTATTTCTCAATCACCCAGTAATTTCCAAACCCTGTTCTTGCATCATTTCTTGGACAGATAATCGCATTTGCTGTAACACGCCTGCAAAGTTTTAAAGTATCTGCAAGCCCACTCCCAAATGCAACACCAATAAAATACTGACGATTTGCTGAATAATGAATAATGAATACTGTCACACACATTTTTTTTTTATTTTTAACTGACTAAGGTGTGCCCAAGCAATCAATGTTGTTATTAACACTACAGTCAGCATACATCACGCACCTGTGCACATGCACACAATAAAAAAGGCTGGTGCAGTTGAAGTACTTATGGAGCTTCGTTTAACTTGATGTTTGCCTGTTTTTGGCTCAGATGGGTCGTTACCTCTGCAGGTGGCATACAGTAAGTCAGTGTGAGGAGCTGGGCAGCTGCAGCTGGGCTGCCCTCGCACTAAAATTACACCCCGGGTGCCGTGGTAACTGTCCCTGTGCTGCAGCACAGCTGTTCCCTCGTACCTTCTCACTGTTAATCTCCACAACTGCTCTGTGGGTGCCTTGCCTAATCTTGCACATATCACCTACATCAAACGCGGAACAAGCAGCTCTCCAAGACTTACGTTGTTTTAATGAAGACTTAATGTCCCAAGCAATACTCACTATATCAAAATAAGGGGGGGAGGTGGACAGGTGTTTGCATATTCTTGAAAAATAAAGCTCTGCAGACTCAGTCATAAATATTACGCATTAATGAACCGAATATTTTCCTTCGGTCTCATAACCTTGAAACGTGAATTAGCGAGATTGTATGAGTATGACAACATAAAATCTGTTCTAAGTGGTAAGGGCATGAAGTGATTTTAACTGTTCATCCCCTGGCTGTATCTAATGAAATTTATGGTGGTTCTGTGCTAATTTGGTAGAGTAATTGCTTTTTTTTTTTGGGGGGGGGTATTCTGAGGTTGGTGTCTATGTGCACTTTGAGAAAAGTACCCTGTCATCATGCAATTCTCAATACTTCTGCATTTGTTTGTAACAAGTAAACACCCTCACAGAGCTGGGACAACTGGTGGCCTGCTATCCTTAGAATGCTTCTGTCCAGTTATTTATAAGGCTGAGGAGTTTGTAACACTTGAAAGTAGTTTTGGGGAAGTCAACACCATGAATAATTGCATCCTACTCATAGGAAATGAATGTCCACTGAAAGCTGAAAATTTGGACTTCCTGGCATAAAGACCAAAAAATTATGAGCATCTTGAAAATAATGAGCTAATGTAAGCTGGGACTAACTGGTATGTGATGTATGTAGGATCAGAATGCCATCGATGGTGATTTTTTTTTCTTTTTTTTTTTTTTTTGTATTCCAATACTCCAAGCCCTTCAATCAACAGTCACGCAGGCTACCCCACCCCCAAATGTTGGACATTATTAATGCAGTTATCCCTGCTGCCCCTCTTCCAGTAATGGGCCAGAAGTCAGTATGCGGTGACTACCAAACTGTTATATAAACATACTGAGAGGTTGAAAGCTATACTCTTGATCATATTATACAGCAGAGGTGCTCAGGTGTGTTGTAGGAAAACTGTATGCCATATGGCCCTACAAACAACAGTCACACTTCCTATACAATGGTTTTGACACTGTGAAGAGGAAGAAGACCTAAAGTTGCAGAAAAGACAGTTTGAATCTTTCTGACAGAAAAAGTACAACAGATCCCCCCTAAAATGAAAGAAAGAAAGAAAGAAAGAAAATGAAAACATCTGTTTGCAGTTATAGCTGAGAAAAAGGGTATCCTGTGGCTTTTTCCTCCAACCATTTTGTTGTCTGGGCAATGACTTCAGGGCTAAGCATCAGTTTAATGATACTGTCCATTTGTCAGCTCTAGAAAAAGATTATACCTTCTTATTTTAAAATGCTCGATTAGAGGAAAATATGTTACAGGTATTCTCTTTTTAAATTCAAATTGAGGCAATAATGAATCATCTATTGATTGCAGTTTTGATTTCTTTAGTCTAACAAGTATTAGAATATTTAGAAATTATCTTAACGTAGTTTTTTGAACACGCAAAATTATTTTTAAACAAAATAAAGCATGCTTCTAATTATAATGGAACTGATAAGGATTTATGTAAAGGAATGAAAAAAGAACAAAAATATCTTCAATTACTATGTTATGCTGTTAAAACTTTGCTATAATAAAATCTAGGCCCTGTGCTTTTAAGGACTATACCATATATTTTTGGTTGCACTTCATTTGGTCGAACATTCAGAATATCAAACATTGTTTTTGCCATCTTAAGCAACTGAAGTCCCTTAGTTTTGGGTATTGTCAGCATCTGTGTGTGTGAGGTTGTAGGACAGTGAGAAATGGGAATTTGCCCTTTCCACACTGTTGTGTGATAATGGAGTTTGTGTATACAGTTAACATGAGAGCCGCATAAGAGTGTTTGATGTTATAACATGTACACATAATGCATAGTATACAACATGCCATAATAGAGAAGTTAAGATGAAACATAATGTTTCAAGGGATACTTCATTATATCTCAAAGGGTCAGGAATGAAGAAGTGAATTGTCAGTGCACTGTTAATTGCTAATTAAAGCTAGACCTGTAACTCTCAACCTTTCATCACAAAAATGTGGGGCACTGCCTCTCATGCAGGGGTGTAGCTATACATTTACATTTTGTACTCAAACCTAATGTTGTCCTGCGTTCTGCACCCACCTGTTATTTTAAAAATGTATTAACCTTCAAAATGCTATCCCAATAATGTAAGAAGATGACACCTTATTTTTAATTTTTACCATCTATTCCCATAAAAAGCTATTTTTAGATCTGTATTCCTTTCCCGCAAACATTCTTTGTATACCTTTGTACACTAAACATTTGTTGGCACAGTTCTAAGCTTTCTGTGCTTTTTGATTGTTGAAGTTTCCAAGAGATTCTCAGAAAAAAGTGTATTTATTTGAGTAAAATGAGTATGTATGCTTAGCTACACCCTTGCTCTCATGATGTGGTATAAATGAGAAACATGTAGAATATTTACTAACCACTTGACAGCTTCAACTAGGAAGCTCACAGGATGGTTAAAATGTGTATACTTGCAAATCATACCTCTCAACAGAAGAAATCTGGACAAAGTCAAAATTAATAGGAGGCAAAGGCCCAAAAATAGGGATATAATTTGAATACTGCTCTTAGAAACTTAGAAAGTTGCTAGAATAAACAGTTTTGTTTTACCATGCATTTTCTGAAGAATGCGGTGTCTGAAACTCAATGTCTGCCTTTGTTTAGTGAACTCGATCCTCACCGATGTGTCAGAAAACCACAGATTTTATGAGGAACATACCTAAAATATGAGGCAAAAATCTGGATATTCTGTAAAAGTTTAGACAGCTAGACCTGTAACTCTCAACCTTTCAAAATGTTCATTGATGAAATAATTTAGTGTTGTTCAACATGGATATTACTTAAAAAATATATATAACTGTGTGAGGGACTCTTTCAGTGTGGAACAGTTTGAGATGTGGACTTTTTAAGACTCAAAATGATAAAGTTCCTCATAATGAGATGCAGTTGAGAGGTATGGTTAGACTGGGAAGTTGTATAACAATTAGGTTGCCTGTCCTGTCATTACACTGTTGGCTATTCATGCAGCTGTGATATATAAAAAAAATTGTTTTGCAATTGGCACAGAGGATCAAGGCTGTGAAAGTTAGCTCTTGTGGTATATATTTTGATTATTTTAGCCATCGTTTGCTTACTGTATTCCTTGAACAAGTCACTTAACCAGGCATTCCTCCCTGGTTGCCCCTGAAAAAGGATGTACATGAGGCCTAACTGGTTAATAAAAGACTGTGGTGGCATTATTTTACTGAAGCTAGGCATGTTAAAGTGGTACTTTAAATAAATGACTGTTGAAAAGATCTCTTATTTAATGTGAGTCAAGGAACCATTAGATCCAAGGACTTAAATTTTGCTTGTGACATAAATAGGCCATGTTGAGACACAAATGTGTCTTAGAGGGTGCCCATGCACTGGAACAAGCTTCACACCCATTGATCCATATAAAGCAGAGTCCATCCCTAGCCCTATTTAAGCATAACTTTGACCAATAGGTGAAAAATTGGAAATCATCCCTGTTGCCATCTATCCATTTTTTTCTGGACTATCCACAAACAAATCAATTCTCTGGTAGTCAGGAAAACACTGTACAAACACCAGTATTCTGTTTCGCAAAAGGGAACAGACTATCAGTGTTTGTTAAACTGGTTGATTTGCTATGCTTTTTTACAGAAAAGCATAGTAAATCGGCTGAAAGCAGGCATCCGGAACAGAAAAAGAGGGCATTCCCATCAGCTGATGTCACTGTGATGTCTCAAAATGGGTGAAGCTTGAATGGGAGAGGGGGTGGGAATGGGTGGAGTTATGGGTGATGTGAGAGGTGTGACCTTAGTCCGGTTTTAGCCACAAAGAAAGCTGGCAAACCTATTTGTAGATGACCTGTTTATTGGTTGGAAAGGTAGTGAGGAAGCACTAAATGATTTTTTCTAGAATTCAATGAGTAGTAACTTTCTACACTTTACGATTAACAAATCTAGAACACATATGGACTTCTTGGCTGTAACAGTGGTACAGACTGATTCAGAAATCATAACTAGAATGCATAGGAAAGATTGCTATCATGTCATATTTGGATAGATATAGCATGCATCCACCCCACTTCTTCCTTAATATTATAAAGGAACAAGCCTTAAGACTATCACGTCTTACTAACAGCGATGATGATTTTTTAACAAGTTTATTGAACCTAAAAAATGAATTTGAAGGGAGAGGTTACATAGAAAAGGAAATTACTGCAGCATATGAACAGGTAATAAAGGTAAGAAATACAAGAGGGAGTCCGTATTTTTCCACTCAATCTGGAATTGAGGATGGAGGGAAAACAAAGGACACCAGGGTACGCATGGTTATTTCTTATACACAGGGTATAAGTAAAGTAAGGGACATCATAAACAGGAATTGGCATATCTTACTGTTTGATGAATCAACAGAAAAGCAAGTGGGATTTTATCTTAAATTTACATGCTGAAATAAGAGAAATCTCAAACAACAGTTATGTTATCCACAATCTACTAACATACCCACATATTTGGAAAGGGGCTGTGATAATAAGATAATATATAATAATAATAATAATAGATAATAAGATAATATAAGCTGTGATAGTTGCAATTACTGTATGTACATTGACCAGTCCTGTTTTTTTAGGCATCTTGAAACTGGATATTTGTGGGAGATTAGAAACAAGGCCAGCTGTAACACTAAGAATCTTATCTATTTAGCATCCTGTGTGAAGTGCTACAGATTTTCTGGTGGTAAAACCAATCGACAATCGAAACAACGTATTAGGGACCATCTTTACTGCACTAGAAGCAGGGAGAAATATAATGCATTGGCCAAGCACACTTTGTCTATGGGTATGGAACATACCTTCATTTTTCAAGTACTTCAAGTTCTGGCAGTTAATGAGAGACTAGGGGACATGACCAACAATACAGAGTTAGCAGAATTGAAGTGGATTTTTAGATCAGGGGTTCATAGGGGCTATGGAATTAATGATTCAGTACCACTAAAACTTGTTCTATGGAACAGAAGAATTAAGAAATAGTTATTATTAGTTTATAATGTTTTTTATATGTTTCTTATGTCTTTATATATATTTTTTACATTATTATTTTTGTTATTTTATATGTGTAGCAACTGACTTAATAGGAGGTTGACTATTAGTGCTGAATTAATGTTGTTTGTACCTTTAAATATTTTGAAGGGAAACTGTTTAATTAATTAATGATATAAATGTAGTGCTTTTGCTAGATTTTTAATTATGTGTCTGAAGAAGTAACTTGGTTACGAAAGCGCTTACACAATAAATGGATTTTGGATTTTTTACTTCTGTGGCTGTCTCCATAATTTTGGGATTTGCTATTTGGATATATATATATATATATATATATATATATATATATATATATATTTAGTTCTTAACCTCGGATCTTCTCCCAACACATGCCATCCAAGGACTACCTGACTCTCCGATATGTACAAGGTCATCTGGACGTGGGTTAGTTGCCACACCAGCACCAACTCACGCTAAAATGTGCCTACTTCCACTAAGCCCTACCACTTAACACCACTCTAAATCCCTCCCTCCCCTACATCACTTCCCCTAAGCTCCCCTTCTCTTTAACCCTTTATCAACTAAACTCAAACCCTGCAATCTAACCTACCTACAAACACTCAAACAATTATCCTCACAAAACTAATATCGCCCACACTTACTACCTAAAAGTGGGACCAGGGCAAATTAGTTTGTCCCAAACTTCATTTGCTGATTAGTACTAGCTTCACACTACTGTGCACTATTTTTGTGCTATTTATTCTTCAACATCCTAACAAATATCAAAATCTGTGGCATTAATTGCAACAGCTATCATATAGTTGTCATTCAATAATGATGGTAGTATCAATGTGCAATCAAATAAGACCTTAAATTGCATACTTACATCTAGCAAACAAAGCAAACAACATTGGAAAAAAAAAAACAGCAGCAGAAAATGCAGTTCTGAATCACGTAGAACAAAACAAACTGAACATGATACCTAATAATTATTTAATAACATAAATATTGGCAGCAAAAAAAGACTCCTGACCATCAGACAGTTCACAGATTCACAACTTATTCAGTAGTACTCCAAATCATTACTCTAGAAGGAAGAAGCTGGAGAGAAGCAGTAAAAAACAAATGTTATGCAGGACTCCCATTCATATAATTTTACTTGAAAGCACTGCATCTTGTCTGGTTTAAATGCCAAATAACTAAGCACATTACTGAAATGTACAGAGATCCTCTGTAAAGTAAAGCCAGTCAATGACCAGAGCAGCCAGGACAGTACACTAAAGTATCACATTTTGATACGTGCATGGCTGCTGCTTTGTGACGATGGCAGCTAAGGGCTCTCTCTATAGATGCCAATAACTAATAGGAGAGCGTATAACACAATAGTCAATCCTGGGCTATATGCCCAAATACAATAGTGAAACAATATGTGCAGCTAAAAAAAATAAAATACATTTCAGTTATTAAATTGGGCAATCTAATGAAATTTAACAGCCATAATGAAAAATTAGCATAACTCAAACAGAAAAGTGTTCCAGATGCATGACACTCATCCTGTTGATTTGCTAGCTACACTTCAACTGTTGTAAAAAAATACTAAGTACAAGATCCAGGTGTAAACCAAATTGCTGCTCGAGGAAATGATACAAAAACTCCTTTTCCCTAAGTCCTCAGACTATGCATGGAATCCCAAGCACTCCACACTGTGCTACACATTTCTGGCAATGAAGAGGTTTCCAAAATTATGAGGAAATCACTTCTGAAATTGATTTTTAAATATAGTTTGAAAGCATCCTCATCTCCCCTGTGCTGTTCCTGCAGTTGGGCTGCTTGACTCAACTCCCATTAGCCATCCCTGGGTGCTCTCTTCCCATCATTCAAGTAAACTGATTTCCCTCCTGTGTAACCTAGGAGACTTCTTTGAACTTTACCTGCTACATTGGCTTCACAGAAAGTTACAGCAGAGAGGAATCCCCTATTTCAGAACCTTGTTAATTTAACCATCCCCGGGTGGGCGCTTCCCGTCATTCAAGTAAATGGATTTCCCTCCTGTGAAACCTAGGAGACTTCTTTGACCTTTACCTGCTAGCCTGGCTTCACAGAAAGTTACCGCAGAGGGGAATCTCCTATTTCAGAACCTTGTTAATTTAACCGTCCCCGGGTGTGCGCTTCCAGTCATTTAAGTAAACTGATTTCCCTCCTGTGAAACCTAGGAGACTTCTTTGAACTTTACCTGCTACCTTGGCTTCACAGAAAGTTACCGCAGAGAGGAATCCCCTATTTCAGAACCTTGTTAATTTAACCATCCCCGGGTGCGTGCTTCCCATCATTCAAGTAAACTGATTTCCCTCCTGTGAAACCTAGGAGACTTCTTTGAACTTTACCTGCTAGCCTGGCTTCACAGAAAGTTACCACAGAGAGGAATCCCCTTTTTCAGAACCTTGTTAATTTAACCATCCCCGGGTGCTCACTTCCCATCATTCAAGTAAATGGATTTCCCTCCTGTGAAACCTAGGAGACTTCTTTGAACTTTACCTGCTAGCCTGGCTTCACAGAAAGTTATCGCAGAGAGGAATCCCCTATTTCATAACCTTGCTAATGTATGTAGCTTAAAACAAATTACCTGTACAATATTTTCTTTTGTACTACCTATATGTACTAACCTGCCTTTCCAAGTGAGCGTTTTTAGCAGCGTATCGCAGACCGTTGACCATTCTCACCCCTCCAGTCTTTACTTAACCTTAAATTCTTACAGAAGCTGCTCTTGCTAATCCCTCAGGTTGATATCTCTTCAACCACTAGGTGGGAGCATCTACCATAACATTATATAGCCGTATAACATTATTATCCTGAAGTTTTTTCTACTAAACGCAGGTAGATTAATCAACTACTCCTACTCCCCATTTCTAAACCTGTTTAAATACACACTCCCATCTTGCCAAAAAGCCCACACTAACAGTTTGTATATGTTACTTTCCCTCAGATTTTAAGTGATTAATTTCTTACTTCAGTTGTTTTAACAGCAGTGGCTGATACTTTCTCTGCTGTACTCTCCTCTTTTGCTCTAGCTCACTCCATTACCCTACCCTACCCCCAATTGCCACACCCCCACTTCTCCTACACTTATACTTCAAACAGCCACACCCCCTCCCCACAACTACCTATCACCCTTCCTCAGGTAACTGAATCCACTCCCACTCTGAAACCCCACCTCTCCATCTATAAACCTCCACCTCTCCAAACACCCTTTCCTTTTCCACCCCAAGTTATCTAAGCAATCGTAATTAACAAAACCTCTTTACTCCTACTCCAAACTCTTATCTTCCTTATCACCAGCTCATCAAGCTTTCCCCTCCTTATCAGCTTAAACGCAGTCATACATCCTAATCCTACCATGTATACCTTACTCCTAAGCAGCCTTCTACTAATTCACCTACTCCTCTTACATCTCACTGCACCCACTGTACCATTACCCTCCTTCCATAAACATTCCACAAACCCACTCCCAACTAACCAATCTTATTCAAATAATTGCATCACCATCTCTCCTTCTGTCTTACCAATAAACATCCAACTTCCAAAAATAAAAATACCTCCTTCCTATTCCCAACCTTCTAAAAACAAAACAAAATGTATCTGTTACTACTCTCTCTTATCAAAGACTATAAGCTTCACCCCTACAATACTAATAGCAGGTGACATACACCTAAATCCAGGCCCGAACTCACATCTTGTTGAACCCCAAATACTCCTCTTACCCATGGCCAGCAAACAACTCCTCACAAACAAATCTCCTTCTACTCTATTAATATCCAAAGCATTCTAAACAAAGTTAGTCAGTTTCATGCATGGATAGCTAATCATACCCCAGACATAATTGCAGTAACTGAAACCTGGCTTAAACCCCATAACCAAGATAAAGATATACTCCCTCTGGTTATAACATAATTCGCCTTGATCGTAAAAACAAAAAAGGTAGTGGGGTTGCGATACTCTACACTAGCAATCTTACAATCTCTCCCATTACACATCCTACCTCATCTTTCTCCCCAGCAGAAACACTGGCAGTTAACCTTAAACTAAACAACTATACTACAATTACAATAGTAGCCACCTACATCCCACCAGGGGAAAATGTTCCACTACTGGAAAATATTCTTTCTTATCTCTCCTTAAACATCTCAAATGAAACAATCCTCCTCGGTGACATTAACATCAATTGGCTAACCCTACATAACCCAGGATCACCACATAATATTAACTTATATGGATTTACTCACCTAATTACTACACCCACACACTCTAACAATACCCACACTACTAATACCTTCATTGATTGGATACTTGTCTTAACCCCTTCAAAATATCACCATCCTGAAACTCTTCCTGATTCCCTCAGGGTGCTAAGATACACAAACCATCTCCTTAAACCACACAGATATATCACTAGACACAATCTCTCTAATTTTAACCCTGAAACCTTAAACACTCTCTTATCTAGAGTATGCTGGGACTTCCTTACTCAGCTCCCCCTAGATGAAGCAGTCATTACTTTTAACACTACTCTTCTAGATATCATAAACTCTCTAGCCTCACCTCGTAAAATTAGGACAAAAGCTAAAATATCTCCTTGGCTAACTAAAAGTACTAAAACTCTCATGAAGTATAGAGATAAGTCCTGGAAAAAATGGCTACATACAAAAGACCCTAATAACCTACAAAGATGTAAAGAACAAAGAAACCCGGTCAAAAGACTGATCAAGAAAGACAAAAATGGATTCTACTTTAACCCCCCTACAAGACTAAAATCTGACCCAAAAAAATTCTGGAATGCTATAAATCACATACTCCACCCTGGAAACCCTACCTCACCCAACCCTACCCCAGAAAAAACACCTGTAGAAACTGCCAATACCTTCAATGCATACTTTGTTGAATCTATATCCAAACTCTTTAACTTAAATAGCTCTACTAAAACTTACCCCATATACCCAGATCCCTCCTCAACAACTACCCCTCCCAAAATCTTCTCCCTCAAGCCCATCTCCACAACATACATCCGAATCCTACTCTCTAAACTAAAACTATGCTCAGTATCCACTGATAACATCCCATCTTTCTTTCTTCAGACTGCTGACCACTCTCTAGCCTTACCTGTCTCTATAACAACCACTCAATCTCTGAATCCAAAGTGCCATCCATCTGGAAACAGTTCTATACCCTACTTATCCACAAAGGGGGTAACTCCAGTGAAATATCCAACTTTAGACCCATTGCCATCCTCTCTCTTCTGTCAAAAGTTCTAGAAAAATGCATACATAACCAAGTTATGGATCATCTCACCCAAGAAAACATTCTTACTTCTACACAACATGGTTTTTGACCAAAACACAGCACCTATACTGCACTTCTATCCTTTCTAAATACTATTTCCACAGCCAGGGATGACCAAAAACTAATCTCCTGTCTCTTTCTTGATCTCTCAAAAGCCTTTGATACTGTCTCTCACTCTCTACTACTAAATAAACTGACTAACCTTAACTTCTCCCCCACAACAGTGGCATGGTTTGAAAGCTACCTTAAAGACAGGTGTCAATCTGCAAAATGGGACTCTGCTTTACCTACCCCCCTTTCAATTCATATGGATGTCCCTCAAGGATCCATTCTAGGGCCACTACTCTTCAACATCTTCACAAACCTGCTGTATACCTCCTACCCTCTCTCCTCTATTATACAATATGCCGATGACTCCACAGTCATAATAATAGCAAACTCCCACTCTGAACTCTTAACAGCTACCCAGTCGTCCATTAACTCAGTAGAAACATGGCTCTCAAACAACCAACTCATCCTTAACCCTTAAAAAAAAAAACTACTACTCTTTCTCCCTAAAACATCCAATCACATAAAAACTTCTTTTACTATCCAGTCACTCAACAAGACTCCAATTGCAGTTGAACTTAGCTCAAAACTCCTTGGCATCACAATAGATGATGAACTAAAATTCGACCTCCATATTAATAATTGTATCAGGAAAACACACCTTAAACTAGGTCTACTTTACAGAAATAAATTTCTTACCCAGCAAGCTAGAATAGCCATCACTCATGCCTACCTTCTTCCCTGCTTTACATACTGCTCACAAATCCTTACTAACCTAAATTTCTCTCTGCTGTCAAGACTTGAGACTACATACCACAAAGTAGCTAGATTTGCAACCCTACAACCATATAGATCACATCTCTGTCTTTCTCTTAGATATCTAAACTGGTTAGAACTGCCCCACCTCCTCCTTCTCTCCCAGCTCCAAACCATGCACTTAATTCTTTACCAGCCATCCTTCTGTCTAGCCTTACACTCTATCATCTCCCACTATACTCCTGCAAGGAACCTCCAAAACTATTCCCTTGACCTCTTAAAAATCTATAAGCCCAAATCAAAATCTGGTTGTAACTTATACAGCTACCATCCCTCTATTGAATGGAATAAACTTCCCATCGAAATTCAAACAAACATGCATCCCAAACAATTTAAACAAACTCTAAAAGAATACTTTAACAGGAAATGGATCTGCCAGTGCTCTAACCCTCCTTGAAAATTTCTACTCCCACCGCTCTAATCTAGGCATTTTCTCTTCACTTTACTTGTACTATATCCTGTTTAGATAAATTGCAAAAATCTTTTCTCCTATGTTAACTTTTTTATACTTACTACTTCTTGTATAATATTGCTATGGCTGTAATGTTGCTGCTTATGCCAATGCCAATTGCATAATATTTGTTCATTGTTTATTTACTACATGTTTGATTGATTACTATAGGTATTTACTGGAGCTTTTCTCCTCGGTGCTCAGCTGAAAAAGGGCTTCGGCTCAGTCAGACATTCCTGGTCAACAAATGTAAAATAAATAGATAAAATAAATAAATCTGTAGAACTGTGTTTCTTTATGTTTTAACACCATCAGCAGTGTGTTAAACAGCTTCCACAGTCAAACTAAAACTTCATAATTTGACTTGCAGAAAGAACTATGCAACATTAGTGAGTATTCAAACAAATGCTGAAAGACTCCAGGGCAAATAGTATCATATATTAAATGAAAAAATGGTGCAAAGGCCAAAAAAACAAATAAAAAGAAAAAAAATATGAAAATACGAAAAATAAGAAGGCTGTTAAACACAAAATGAGTGCTGGGATAGGGTTTTACTCCACCACAACCCCAATGTAACATACTCAGGTAATTGGAGAAAGAATCAAAGAATGAATAAATCAAAAAATGATCAGCTGTTTGTTTACAGTAGCAATGCAGGCATTATTAGAATACCAATAATATTAATTACATTTTGTGTATTGCTGGTCCTTCTCCTCAACATTTTTAGGCTGAAGTTTTGTACATTCCCTACCCTAAGCCAAAGACTAAGACATTTACTAATAGCGAAAGTGCAACTTTGATTGAAACCCACATGCATACATATGTCTAATGTGTGTTATATTACATTATTAGATACTCAAGATATTCATTTTGAAAATTACCATCTGTTAACTGTCACTATAGCTAAAGAAGGCTTTGTGGTTATCTTTTGAATCCTTGGCTATTTTTCTTTTGAAGTTATCCTTGGATGATTTTATGAGGGACCTTAGTTTCTTAATGATACTGATCAGGGATGTCTTTCCTTCTTAGGATTTGCTAGTTTCCTCCTTCTATTGTATAGCCTGTTTATGGCAGGGGTCTACCAGACTGGTTTCCTTCTCTTAGAGGAGGGAGGCCATAGTGCCTTTTTTAGGCAAGGCTTAAAAGTCAAACCCACCTCCGTAAACAGCACAATTAACAAACAACTAGGGGTTATGCTACTCAGTGCCAGGAGTTTAAATCTCAAAATGCACGCGCTCAAAGCACTCCTCAGTATGAAGAACGTTGACATCTGTGCAGTAACCGATACCTGGTTCAAGGCTCCAGAGAGCACCACAACACTACCAGGCTACAACTCGTACCACACGTTTCGGCCACAGAGCATGGACCAAAACACAAAAGGAGGAGGTGTATCCATATTCATCAAGGATACCTACACCTCCAGGTTAGTGGCGCAGCATGATACCTCTGAGATCATCCATGTGCAACTAACATCAGGCAAATCTGTAGTGCAAAATGTGGCCTGCTACAGATCACCCTTTATGACCCAGGACCACCACTGCATCTTTCTGGAGACACTGGAAAACATGAAGGTCTTACTGAACACTCTGATATTGGGCGATTTCAATTACCCTACCATTAACTGGGAAAACTCCCAGGCCCAGCGCTTCCTGGAATTCATCAACTCAAATGCCCTGGATCAGCTGGTAAACTCCCCTACCAGAGGGGAAAACATATTGGACCTGGTCATCACAAAGATGGGTGACAGGTGTTCAACACCGGAGGTCAACCCATCACTGGTTAGATCAGACCATAAACTAATCATTCTGGATGTCCACACCCCATCACCACCCCCAACTAAGAAAACCACAGTAAAAAACTTTTCTAAAGCAAACTTTACCTTACTTAAGACAGAGGCGGTAAGTTTCACAGCCCCTATGCTAAAGGATAATGCTGCCCAAGATGCAGAAGCCTTTACAAATGCACTCTATGAGCACCTACAAGGATGCATGGATCCCTAGCAAAACCAAGACTCACTCCTCTAAGAGAAGGAAACCAGTCTGGTGGACCCCTGCCATAAACAGGCTATACAATAGAAGGAGGAAACTAGTTCAGAAAAAAATGCAAATCCCAAGAAGGAAAGACATCCCTGATCAGTATCAATAAGAAACTAACATCCCTCATAAAATCATCCAAGGCTAACTTTGAAAGAAAAATAGCCAAGGATTCAAAAGATAACCACAAAGCCTTCTTTAGTTATGTTAAGAATCTAAGTGGCAACTCGCAGATATGCACTGAACTAGTGCAAAATAGCGCAAGATATACTGAACCTACTGATATTGCCAACATCTTGGTAGATAGATTCATTGCAAACTTCACCCCTCTCTCACCCCCAAAAGGCCCACAACAATACCGAAAAAGTGTAGTGTCATGGAAATCACAGATGCACAGGTGAAAATAGCCCTTTCAAAAGCCAAAAACACAGCGTCAGTGGGGCCAGATGGTGTCCCAGGCTGCGTCTTGCATGAACTACAGAACAAACTAACCCCCCACCTAAACACGCTGTTCAACCTCAGCCTCTCCACAGGCTACATGCCCACAGAATGGCACACAGCAATGGTTATTCCACTCCACAAAGGAGGGGCCGCAACTGACGCTGGTAACTATCGCCCCATAAGCCTGACTAGCTTGGTCTGCAAGGCTATGGAGCGCATCATCATGGAACTTATTAACAAAGACATTGGGAACCTCCAAACTCTTGACTTGACTCAGCTTGGCTTTGTTAGGGGCAGAGCATGCCTACTAACCTGGTCAACTTCTTCGAGATGGTCATCAAGGCCATAGACGAGGGAAAGGTGGTTCACACAGCCTACCTTGACCTCGCCAAGGCTTTCAACACCATTCCCCACTCGGGTATTACAGAAAAACTCACCAGCCTGAACATAAACTCCTACGTCATAAGATGGGTTGCTAACTGGCTTACAGACAGAACTCACATGGTAAGAATAGCAGGCTCCAAGTCCGACTCTAAACCAGTCACAAGTGGTGTCCCTCAAGGCTCGGTCCTGGGACTCCTACTGTTTGGCATACACTTCTCAGAAGTAAAGGCAAACACAGGAGGATTATGGCTAACCAAGTTCACCGATGACTGCAAACTGGGAGCCATAATTGACTCTCTGGCTGACATGGACATCCTCCAAAAGGGCCTTACTGAGATGGACACCTGGTGTCAAAGTCATGGCCTCAAGCTTAATGCCAAACAATGCATAGTGAGCCCATTTGGGAAAAACAAAACAACATGAATTACCACATAGGTGGCAGCCCCCTTAATACAGAAGAGGTAATAAGAGATCTGGGGACCCAGGTAGATAGTAATCTTTCCTTTGACAATCATATTGCCAAAGTAGTTAGGAAATCCTTCTATGTGGCCCATCTAATTACTAAAGGGTCTGCATTTAGAAATAAAGAGGTTATAGTGCCCCTCTACTAGTCACTCTTCAGATCCATCATAGAGTACAATGTCCCATTTGGGATGTACCTCACAAGACACTTCCAACAGCTGGAGAGACCACAAAAGTACCTCACCAAGAGGATTACTGGCCTCAAACATATGTCATATGCAGCCCGACTGAAAAAACTCCGGCTGTACTCAGTGGCTTATCGCTTACGCAGAGGTGATCTCTGCCTGACTTACAAAGCCATGTCCAACTCAGAATTGATGGACATGCTCCACCTAAAGAAATCCAAGTCACTGTGAGCCACGCACTCTAGTGAGCTAAACCTCGCCACAACAATAAATAGAGCATGCTGGAGGGATAGATTCCTGTCACAGAGACTCCCCATGCTTTGGAACAAAATTCCAAACTACATTAGGCAAAGCCTCTTACTAACACTCTTCAAGAGAAACCTTGATGAGTGGATGGGTAACAGAAAATACCCCCCTGGGATCACTTCATTGGCTCTGCTTGACAGAGGATCAGTTAATTAATCAATGGGGCGGCGATAGCTGACACACTCTGGCTAGGCTTATAAATGCCCTCAGACAGCCTAGTACCTATCTATGTTAAGATTAGATCATGTATATAGTCCACTGGAATAAGGCAATACTATTTAAACTATTCTAACATGACTGTATGTAGTCTGTCAGGACATGCTTATATTTATATACAGCAATAATATTTTTTTACATTAGAATGAAGTATAGTTAAATTATGAAAACATTAAAACATATCAAAAATGGGCAGTAACACAAAAAGTACTTTGTATTAAAAAAAACATTCTTGATAGTATGAGCTACACTAATGGATGTAACCTCCCTTCAAGAAAATAATGACTTCTGAAAAACACTTCCATACTAGCTGCATTACGATATCTGCCTGCTTGTATGATGAATGCCAAGGCAATTTTAGTCAGGCCCATGCCTTTTATAATTTTACTTTTATGCTGTTTTCCTACAAGGAAATACAGTTCCAGAGCAGTCATCCTTTCATACTTCTAATATTTCAAGTAGTGAACGGACTGAGAATATAATAGTGCTAACTACCTTACTTTGCATACTAAACAGATGATTTCTATGCCAGCAGTTCAAATATTCAACATTTATGTCTGTCATTTTCATATTTCTATCAAACTGTCATAAAACTCATTCTAAGCTAAAGCTCTTGTAACCTTTCAGGATCTGCAGTGCTGTATGCTTTTTTCATTTATTTGAAATTGTGCTGTCATAAACTTATTTTTTTATGAATATTAATATTATGTATCAAATGCCAGATGTTCAGTCGTTCACAATTTTCCATCAAATTTTCCAAATGTTTATCTGAAACCTCCCTTAAAATGTCTGTTCACTAAAGTCATGTGAAACATTCTTGGAGTAAACATATTCAGACATTATTTACTCTTTATAAATGCTAATGACATGAAAATAGCTTCCCATTACAAAGATCATTTTGAACAAACTCCACTGTGATTCAAATAATTATATATGTGAATGATTTTTGTGTCTTTTTTAAGTGTGTGTGTGTGTGTGTGTGTGTGTGTGTGTGTGTGTGTGTGTGTGTGTGTGTGTGTGTGTGTGTGTGTGTGTGTGTGTGTAAATAGGGATATTATCCAGCTAACATTTAAAACTGTTTTATTTTATTTTTATTTATTTTACATTTGTTGACCGGGATAGTCTGACAGGATACATGCCCATTTTCAGCGGAGGACAGGGGAGAAAAGCTCCAAGGTAGTAAGAGTCAAAAATATAACAATGTAGACATAATTACAGGTAAGTTATTTACAGAGGATACATGAAAACATGAGATAGGCAAGTTCACAGGTATAGCTATCCCTGGTTTAAGTCAGGGGAAAACATTGACAGTAGGCAGAAAGTAATATATTATATACATTTATGAGGAGGGTTAACCAGGCTTGTTACAGTGGCAAAGCCAGTTTAGTGTCAGATGTTGTCTGAGTTTGGTTTTAAATTGGCAAAGGGAGGAGAGCGACGTAATGTCGGCTGGAAGGAGATTCCAAACTCTGCCTATAGAGTTTGCAAAGAGGGCATCCCCAGCTGTATTGTTAATTTTGATTGTCTGAATTAGTAATTTGTTTGAGGATCTAAGCAGGCTCTGATTGTTATGAGAGGTTATAATATTCCTTAGGGATGGTGTATTATCTGGATTATAGAGAATTTTTTTAGCTATAGTCAGAAGGTTGTATTGGACTAGACTGGGAAGTTCTAGCCACCCAACCTGTTTGAGGTTAATGCAATGGTGTGCCCTGAATGGCAGGCCAGTGGCAAATCTGGCAATGTGATTGTAACAGGATGACAATCTATTTAGGACCGACTTGTTTAGATTAGAGAAAAGGGGGTAGGCATATAGAAGTGTTGAGATTAGGTGGGTGCGGGCTATGTCAATCCTGGCTGGAGGGGCTAGGAAGGCTTTTATTCTATACAGTGATGCTAGTTTTTTTATTGATGTTCTTAATTAATTGACTGACATGCAAGTCAAATTTTAGGTTATTATCAATAATGACTTCTAGTAGTTTTGTGGAGGGGTCGGGGGAGATAACAGTGCCATCCTTCACATTAATGTTGAAGGTAAAAACAGCAGACCTTTGTGTAGGTGAGAAAAACAGCATTTTGTTTTTTTGGGGGGGATTTAATAACAGGTGATGTTCAGAAAGCCAGTTTTCTATGGTATTAAAGGTGGACTTGGTAGCAGACCTCAGTTCTGAAGGAGATGTAGCGGAGAAAATCAGGGTGGAGTCATCAGCATACTGGATACAGCTGATAAAGATAGAAAACAATACAGGCCCTAATATTGAGCCTTGTGGCACTCCAAGGGTGTTAAGTAGATGGTTAGAGAGCCATTGTGATCCTTGTGGCTTGGTAATCGGATCCTTTATTGTTACCGTGGGTTGACAGCCTCATTTGTAAAGCTTATGACCTCTAGCTTTCAAGGGGCTTGATGCTATAACCCCATGTTGATACTTTTTTCCACTTCTCCGTCTTTGCCTCTCTCTCTCGCTCTCTCTCACACTCTGTCTGTCATACACACACATATGTATGTATGGTTTCACTTCAGAATCCTGAAATATCACAATCCTGAATTTTATAAAACTTCATAATCTGGAAGCCAAAATCCCAAAAATTCAAAATCCTGAATCCCATACATATGAGAAGTATACTAACTGGTTCTCTAACAGAGTAGCTGATGCCTGGGACAGACTGCCAAATTACATTAAAGCAACTACTAGTTTAGATATTTTTAAGAACAGCCTGGACATTTATTATGGGAACAAGTGTTTTGGTATATTGGCAAGCTAGAACAGCATTAATGCCATGCTTGAAATATTTGTATATATGTATGTATGTATGTATGTATGTATACTGACTATAGAGAACACAAACTGGATTACATTCTCTCCATACCTCCTGCTACTTAAATATATCAGCTCCAAGATTGCACTTCACTAGACTATCATGAGTTACTTTGTAGTATAGCAAGTTAAAAGGGAATGTTATTAAGGTTACCACAGGCAGTCATGGACACGTGATGGTATGTTTGCCATTTTTTTCTGTGGAGTGCAATCTTGGAGTTTATATATTTAATTAGCAGGGGGTGTGGGGGGTGCAGGGGGGCTTCCCCCTGCCCATACTTGGTGAAAAGTGCTATCCTTTGTCTTGTACATGTTTCTCTGTGTCCTTGTACTGGAATACTGTCATTCTTTGTGTCCTGTATATTTTCAATATTTTGAGATTCAGGATTTTGAGTTTTCAGGGTTTTGAATTTTCAGGATTTTGGGTTCCGGAATATGAAGTTCAGGATTGTGATATTTCAGGATTCTGAAGTGAAACTGTATGTATATATGTATGTAAGTACACACACACACACACACACACACACACACACACACACATATATATATATATATATATATATATATATATATATATATATATATATATATTTTTTTTTTAATTCACATTTGATTACTGGGATGGTCCCCGGGCTAAAACTGGCCCATTTTTAGTGGAGGCCTAGGGAGAAAAGCTCCTCAAATATAACATTTGACATTATATAGATAAAGAGTGAAGAACTATATTAACAAAGTTTTAGCTTATTAATGCTCCAAAAACATAAACATTTGACAATTTTATACTTAACAGTGTAGAACAGTTATTTACAAAGTCTATGCTTCTTAAAGTGAGAAAGCTGATAAGTACATGGGATATTTAACAGTCTAAAATGATTTTATGCAAAGTTTTAGATTCTATAGAGAGAAAATAGATATGTAATAGCTATGAAAAATTATATCAGCAGGGTAACAACATAGTGCAGTTTGCAAAAAGTATGAGTTTAAGAAGAGATGAAGAATATGTAGGGGTTGAGAGTAGGATTATGGAGGTTGAGGAAGATGGTGGGCAAGGGTGGGCACATCGGGGCAGTTACAAATTCATGTGGTAGAGAGGTGTTTGTGCAAGGAAATTTTAAAGAGTGCAAGGCTTTGAACAGACCCAATATGTAGGGGGAGAGAGTTCCAGTTTCTGGCTACAGAGTAAGAATACAGTAGTTGGTCAGCTGGTAGATTAGGTTTATAAACCTGCAGAAGCTGCGGTTTTTCTGATCTGGGAGAACTTATTGGTATGAAGTCTGAGAATATTGAAGATAGTGAGAGGCATATAGAGGGTTTATAAACTAACTTGTGAGTAGTGGTTAGCTGTATGTAGGTAAGATACATGGGCAGTTAAAGCCATTGAAGAGGTTGTTCTGCATGGCATTGGTGGTTAGAATAAGAGGAGTTGGCTGCAAACATGGCAATTTTGTTGTAACACATTTCCAGTTTAAATTTTAATAAAGAGTGTATGCCTGTGAGTAGTGGGGCTCTATATATAAAAGATGGTAGAAGATAGGTGGTGACGAGAGATTTTTCTGGTGAAAGTGAGGCAATGTCTGTGCCTAAAATTAAGGGCCAGTTTTTAGTGTGTTTTTATGTTGCGTTGAATGTGCAAGTCAAATTTAAAATGATCATCAATTATTAATCCTAGTAGTTTTGTGTAGGAGACTATTTCAGTAGGTGTTTAAATGTGAGAGAGAGTATAATGAGTTGGTCATTGTATATAGGGGTGTTTTTTTTTTTTTTTTTTTTTTTTTAGGTGAAGACACTAATACCTTGGTTTTGTTGGGGGTTGAGGAGTAGACTGTTTTTGGTCAACCAGTTTTCAATGGCAAAGAATGCTACTTGGGCTATGTTTTGAAGAGTAGGGCTAGATACTGCTGAAAAAATAATGGTACAGTCATCTGTGTACTGAATGAATGAGCCATGGATGAGAGATAGGCATGGATTACTGATGAATAAACTAAAAAGTAGGGGGCCAAGTACAGAGCTTTAAGCAATGGCAGTTGGGTTGGGTAGATAAGAGGAGAGGGAGGAGTTCTGTTTGACTGCCTATTGCTGATCAGATAGGTAGCCTGAGAATCAAGAGATGGTGGAGGAGGAGAGACCTTTTTGATGGAGTTCATTTAGATAGAACAAGAGGATGTGAAGTATTGTCGAAGGCTTTTGAAAGGTCTAGAAATATGGAGGCAACATATTTGCGGGAGTCCCTTTCTTTGCTGCCGGTGTCCATAAAAAGACAGTAAGGTAGTCACGGTGCTGTGGCCTGGTCTGAAGCCATGTTGTGTAGGTGAGAGAATTTGATTGTCGAGAGATAGTCCAGAAGTTGAAATTGAATACACTTTTCCAGAATTTTTAAATAGGGGAAAGTATAGCAATAAACCGATAGTTAAGCAGACCAGAAGGGCTCCCACCTTTGTCATGTGGTAGATTAAAAGTCATTTTCCAGGTATGTGGGACATAGAATTCAAGGACAGATCTATTTATTAATATACTGATAGGATATGGAATTGCATCTACTGCTCGTCTAAGATATTCAGTTGGATGGGCATCTGCTGCATTATTACCTGGTTTGAGTATACATAGAAGTTGTTTAATATTGGAATTGAGAACTGGTTTTAAGGAAAAAAAGGAAGTTAGAAAAGAAGGTAAATTAGGATTTAGTGGTTGTATAGGGGTGAAAGACTCTAAGTGGATTAGAGTAGTGGAGCTAAGATCTGTGAGGAGAAAGTTAATGATGATATTGGCTATAATTTTGAGAAAGTGGGTATTAAAAATGTTGGCTATGTCTGAGTTACTTTTATCAGGGAATGGGGTGGATGTCTCTTTAAAGCCAGGGTTTATCAGAGATGACACAGCTGACCAGAACTTTTTGGGGTTGTACTTGTTATTGGGCTGGAATTTTGGAGTATTTCTTTTAACTCTTTTTATTTGCTTTCTGACATGGTTGTGGAGTTGACAGCAGGTATGCAAGGTGAAGGGGTTTTTGGGGGGGTTTTTGCCATTGTTTCCAGATTTTGTCACGATTGTGCATCAGTCGTTTTGTAGATTTTGTAAGCCAGGGAACATAGTTAAATGTAATCCTTTTATCCTGGGAGTGGCAAGTTTTTTAAAGTTTCAAGAAACAGATTGTTAAACAGAATGCCTGCAGCACCTACGCAAAGAG
>NC_056737.1:1494771681-1494914181 GCF_019279795.1 Protopterus annectens | reverse complement strand
TAGTGGTGCATAGTGTTGTGTATATATGACATATATTATTACAGAGTTTTTTTTTTCTTTGGAGACATTGAGCTAGGGGTATTTGCGTCTAAGTAAGGGGTAATGTTGATTAAGCTTGGGTTGGGATTTATGGTGCAGTTCATTGGGGGGCAGTGTGTGGATTTGAAGGTGTCTGGAGTGAGTGGTTGCAGTTCTGGGTAATGCTCTCTGCATCGCATTTCATTAACCTTGGGGGCTGATACGGTACAAAAGTTATACCAGATTATAGCCATTAAGTCTTACTAATGATGGCTTATGGATACTGCTGCCTAAGTGGGCCAGAACTTTATTTATTTAAATGAATTACAGTGGTTTGGCTTGTGATGGAAGGAACATTGCTACAATAGTGTGCCTGTTTGCTCTGGGACTCATGCAGCTTTATAAAGTTATTGCTATCTTTGTGCTGTTTAAGTGAGTGCAGTTAAACTGTTGGTATTGCTCATGTTGGGACAGTGCTTTACTCATTTATAATACTGGTTCCCTTTCCTTTAAGAGGAGTGAGTTTTGGGTGTCTTCTTGCTGCTTCCGTTTGGCTGCTGTGTTAATGGTATCTTGGTATTGCGAGGTTAGGACTTGGGGTGGCAGGGCCACACTACATTTTGGTAGATGCAGATGGTCTGAGGGATTTTCAAAATAAATAAATAAATAAATAAAAACAAAATAAATTTAAAAAAAAAAAAGGGTTTGAGCTTGGCATGGAAGCAGACAGTCCTTTTACATATGTTATCCCCAGTTCTCGGCAGCTCATGCGGGACTTGGGTGGATTTCCTTATCACTGAGTAATTCAGTGGTAGTTTGCGGGTTAGAGTAAGCCAAGATGGCCATTTTGCGGGCTGTGAGTTCCGTGCAGATACAGAGGAGCTACGACGCATGTGCAGTTAGTGTCGACAACTACCGTTCTTGTTTAAACTTACTTTGGGGGCATGGTTGGTTCACTTTTAGAAAAGATAAACAATTGTTTCATGCTGAGAACACAATTTTGTAGGTTATAGCCTTTATTTATGTAACCTCCAGAGTGAAACCACTTATATCTTCATCCCAGTGCAAGAGACAGTTAAGGTAAGTGCCTTTCATACTTGACAGAGATAACAGAGGCTAAGTGCTTACCATCTGTATTTTAGATTACTGAGGTCAAGGAATGCCCTCAGCTAACCATGGAAAGAAGCAGTAGAATTTAATACCTTGCTACAATAACTCTACACTGCAGCCAGAAGGTTAAAAATAATAAAAGTTTATTGTGAAGCTACTATGAGCTAACTAGTAGTGTTTTACATAAACAAATATGAAGTAAGACCATAAATATGGGCCAAAATCTTGCCATTCTGCAAAGTTGATCAGTTGAGAGACATAGTTAGGTCAGTGTACCCATAACAGACTGATAGTATGGGCTTTCTGTCAGTGATGCCTATAAAGTTTGAGCTTGTCATCCTGCAGTAAACACATGCTAACACAAAGCCGGTTATTCTAGTAACTCTGAAATGCTGTGAGCGATGTCTTGTGATTTCTTTGGCATTTCATTGTGGATTATTGGTGGCCTTGTTTGTCTGTACTAGTCCCCCTGCTCTGATGCTTTGATGGTGGTAGGACTCTGGCCTCATTTAATGGCTTGGAGGTGCTCCGTAGGTTTTGTGGGTTGCTACATTTCAGCTGTTGAGGTAAAAAAGAAAAAGAAGAAACAGCGATCATCTATTGGAGCCAGGGTTCACACACACTCTAGCAGATACATTCATACTTTGGCTTGCTTATGGTTGGCTCCTTTGCCCGACTTGCAATCAGTGGGGGTAGTAGGCCGGCAATGTTGCTGCTGGAAGGGTTCTGTGAGATGACTGCACATGTTTGTGCCATGTAGGGGCGGCAGCCATTTTAAATAAAAAAAAAAAAAAAAAAAAATAGAACCTGGATACTCTGCTAGGGAAAACAGATACTGAATATGGATGTGCAGAGGGCATAAAGGTTATGGTGTTTGCATCATGGCCCCAGCATGAGGGTTTGAGTTTCACATAAGGTAATTAGTTAAGTTTGGAATGGCTAGTTACCTTAGCGAAGTTAGTGACAAGTGGAGACAACAACCCCCTTGGTGACAAAACATCATTTTTTTTTTCCGTCATTGATTTATTCATAAATGGCAGGTTAGTGAGTGGGCATGTACAGTGGTGGCTGGGGGCCTTCCAGCTGCTAATCTAGAATGAGTGAGAGTGGCTGGCATGCAACTCCACCATCCTGAATTGTTAAAGAATAAATTGACCTGTTTTAACAGTCGGTGGGAGGAAATGTTGCTGCTGCCATTTTTATGGGCTTTAAGCCCAAGAAAAAAAATAAATAAATAAAAAAATGGGCTTTAAGACCAAGAACAAAAAAAAATGCAGTTACTTTTATTGTACAGACTGCCTCAGAACATATCGATTTTGCTTGATGCTTGGTCTGTTTTTAATAAAAGGATGGTTTTCTGGTAAATTGGTAGCAATAGTTGTGTGGGTGAAAATCCTGTTGTGTTGGCAATTCATAAGCCATAAGAGTAGTGCTTGGTATGTTTGGTGGAAAGGAAGGTGCCATTGTGGATGTGATTTTAGGTGGGGCCGTTGTCAGTTGGGTGAAGCACTTTTCCTTTCATAGTATTTGCTTCCCTGGACGCCAGTCTAGCAGGGTGACTGACTTGATCCCCGGGATGAATTTCCTATCTCCCATTCAGAGTCTGGGGAGTCTCTGGGTCAGGAACCTATCCCTCCAGCATGTTTTGTTCATGGTGATGACAAGGTTTAGATCCCTGGAGCACATGTGGCTCTGAGGGATTGGGATTTCATTAAGTGTAGGTGGTCTGGAATTGCAAAGTTACCTTGTTTGTGGATAGGGGTAGGTCCTGACAGGTGTGGGGTTTACTTTTAATATGTTCCACTGTTTAAATTTATCTTAGGTATTTGATAGGGTCATAGAACGCATTGCTTCAGTTATGGCTGCTTTGTCATAGATGGGTGTGTTGGTGATACATTCCTTCCCAGGTTGGCAGGATAGGTTGTCCTTGAAGATGTCTTGGAATGTGCTATGTATTGGATGTTTTACATGTCTTTTTCTTTCTTGCAAATGGGATCTTGGAATGCTGTGCTATTAGAGTTTCATTTTGTCCTTTTCTTTTTAGATGATGGTGTGCCAAGTTCCAGTGATGAGATACAGTGAGTTCGCAGATGATCATGCTTTGGTGTCAATTAAGAGATGGGGTCATTTGGTGAGTAATCAGAAATGGATAAGTGTAAAGGCAAGTACAGTGATCTGGAAGAAGAAGAAACTTATGACTGTCCAGGGTGATGAAGCATAACCAACTTTTTGTTTACTATAGAATAAGTATTAATGTTTTATGACCTCATTTGATTTGTGATACAGAATAATGTATAATAATAATACATGATAGAATTAAGAGTTCTGTTATTTAAACATCATGGGAGGCAATGGTGCAGCAGTTTTTGTCATTTCACAGCTAGAGGTTCTCCAGTTAGATTCTCGGCTGAGGCCAGTTGTGTGGCTTTGCGTTTGTGTGGGTTTCGCTGGGTACTCTTGAGCTTTCCTTCCATGCTGCTAAGTTGCTAGTTACTTAATATTGGATATATATATTTGTACAGGAAGACATATAGATCACAAACGTTAGATGGTTGTCATAGTGAGAATGGTTTTGCTGCATCTTTAAATTTGGATGCAAATTTAAATGAAAGTCCTGATCACTTGTGTGGGCACATTGAGGTCACACTTAGAGTGCTGAGTAAGTAACAGTCAAAGCTCTGATGGAAATGGACTTGAAAGGTAATGGTTTTTGTTTTGTGGATGTTTTGAGTGCTGGAGAAGCTACAGGGTAGTAGGTAATTTTATTCAACGGTCATTAAGGCACATTAGAGTTGGGGCAGGGTGATTTCTTGCAGATGTAGGACATATTTATTTTGGCCAGTTTGAGTGGGTTACTTTGGTAGGTTTAAGAGTTGATGTAGTTTATCAGTTTTGTTGCTTGTGGCTTAATTCTTCTGAAACACCCTTGCGGCGGATGGATAGGGTGGGTTATAGGGATTTGTATTTGATTATACGTTTATAGGTATGGGGTTTCGGGGTGTATTTGTGGCATTTGTTATGGCTGTGGTTAGTCATTACAGAAAGGTGAGGGCCGGCAAGGATGGTTTTTAGGTGCTACACTCATATTGGATAGTTGGGGGGATGACAGGAAAGTTCTTGATCTATGATAGCGCTGCTGTTAAGGTAGTTGGCGATTGCCCTTGTCTGGTTTTAGGGGGCATTGGGGTAACATCAGGGAGGGGTTAAGGGTTTACTTTCAGTTGTTTGGACTGTTCATCCCTTTGGCTATGTATGTGCTAAGGTTTATAAGCAGGAGGGTTTAGTCAGTGCTTATGTGAGGAGATGACTGAGGGGACATGAGTATTTATTTTACTTTTGGTGTTTGTATTAGCTGCTGTAGGAGGTTCATTGGGGCTGTTGGGGGATTATGGTTTGCTCCAGTTGTCAATATGTAACTTACAGGGCTGATGGTGTTTGAACAATGCCATGGTGATTGTTTAATCATTTCATCTTATAAAGGCTAGTTGGTTTAATGTCTGGATTGATATTACACCTGTGTTAAAGAGATCTCATTGGTATGATGGTATGCAATTCGGTTTAATGATGAAATAGAATGGCTTGTTTGAGTTGCTAGAATGCCATGATGACTGCTGAGCTGTTTTATTGCTTGTAAAAGACAGTGTGATGGTGGGATTGTTAGACAACGGGAGTTTAATTATACTAATTTGGTTTGTAGTGATAGGGGAGTCATTACAATTGTTATTGCTCTGGCATTAAGAAGAGCTCATTTGGCTATTACTGGAATGGGTGGTAAATGGGGTTGCAATGTGGCATGATGGCATGTAGCGACTCTGCATGGTTTTAATAATGCCCTTGAAGTCATTGCAGAGATGCCATTCATCATGAAGTGTGGATTATTTAGCTCATGTGCAGTGTAATGCTAGGTTATCTTAGCATAGGTGAAGGGTCAGTGTTTTGTTTTCAGTTGTTTCTGTAACTGTTTATTTTATGTGATAGGGTTTTAGGAGTTAACTCTACCCACCTTGGTTAGTGCAGACGGGGTACACAGAATGATGTTTGGCCAGATGCTGTAAATGTTTTTAGTTTGTTGGAAGTGTACCCAAAGAGGGGGAACAGCCTGGTCAGGCTGGTGGGTGGAGAAGAGGGGCAGGCTTCCCCTCTTCTGTTCCCCCTCTGGTCCTGGATGGTCAGTTCAATAAGTTTGAAAAGGAAAGTGAGTGGTTACATTGCTTGAGTACATAAGTAAGTGGAGGAAGCTGCTCATTTGGTTGATGGTATAATGCAATAAGGGATAATGAAAGTGAGCAGGTACGTTGCTTGATAAGTATATAAGCAAGCGGGTGAAGCTGCTTATTAGATTGATGGTATAATGCAATAAGTGGTAATGAAAGTGAGCAGTTATGCTGCTTCATAAGAACCAATAAATGTTAATGGAAGTGAGCGAGTACGCTGCTTGATAAGTACTGATAAATGGTAACAGAAGTGAGCGGGTACGCTGCTTCATAAGTAGGTGAGTGGAGGTATGGACACTGCTTACTGATCAGGATGAGCAGGTTTATGCTGTCCTGTCCTAAGATAATTTTACATGGATGTTATTTCATCTGTATCATGTTCGGTTGAAATGAATGAATACTGATTAACATTCAACAAACAACAAACTTCAGTGTTTGTTTCAGACTTTAGCTTTAGTTTTGCTAGCACTTTTGTTAACAATGAAGCCTTTTATTTGTTTAATTATTGATTACTTATTTTGCTAGAAGAGGTAGAAATTTGTTGCAAATATATGTAACATGCATTTTGCATTTTAAATCACAACTTGTGTACCACAGTGAGCAATGTCTCTTTAAGTTAATTGAGTGTAACTTGTGTAGCTTACAACGCCCACTTTTTTATGTAGTATTTAATGATGAAGTTTTTATGACATTTTTTATCTGAAGAAGTCCTGCTAGTGAGCAGGATGAAAAGTGCTTTATTTTTATTGTTGGTTTGCAGTTTTTGTGTACTTTTCAGTACCTTGTGAGTGTTTGCTTCTGGATTAAACACTGTTGGTTTGCTTACTACTCTCATTGCCTTCTTCGCTAGTTTGTTGTCTTTACCTCCAGCAGTTTGTTTGTGATTAACATTTATGTTTAAGGAAATTTAATAAAGGTCGTCAAATGTCATTCAGCGTAATGTGTTTCCTGAAGGGGACCTGGACAAATGAGGCTTGGAACAGAACATTTTGTCCAGGGACATCTTCAAGGTGGGGGGGTTAGAGTAGTAGGATTTGTGAGGATAGGGGGAGGATAGGGTTAAATAGGAATGGATGAAGTTTGGGAGGAAGTGAGGTAGGGGTAAGGAGGGGCTTAAAGGATGTTAGGCAAGTGTAGCTGGAATAGGAGTGACATTTTGATGTGAACTTGCTACCCGCCCTCCCTCCCTCTTTTATTAGTTTGGACAGGGCGGAGAAGAGGGACAGGCTTGCCCTCTTCTGTTCCCCCTCTGGTGCTGGATGGTCAATTCAATAAGTTTGAAAAGGAAAGTGAGCGGTTACGCTGCTTGAGTACATAAGTAAGCGGAGGAAGCTGCTTATTTGGTTGATGGAATAATGCAATAAATGGTAATGAAATGAGCGGTTACGCTGCTCGATAAGTACATAAGCAAGCAGGTGAAGCTGCTTATTGGATTGATGGTATAGTGCAATAAATGGTAATGAAAATGAGCAGGTATGCTGCTTCATAAGTACCAATAAATGTTAATGGAAGTGAGCGGGTACGCTGCTTGATAAGTACCGATAAATGGTAATGGAAGTGAGTAGGTACGCTGCTTCATAAGCAGTTGAGTGGAGGTATGGACGCTGCTTACTGATCAGGATGAGCAGGTTTACACTGTCCTGTCCTAAGATAATGTTACATGGATGTTATTTCATCCGTATCATGTTTGGTTGAAATGAATGAATATTGGTTAACATTTATGTTTATGAAAATGTAATAAAGGTCGTCAAATGTCATTCGGTGTAATGTGTTTCTTGAAGGGGACCTGGACAAATTCTTTTGCAATTAACAACCATATGCATCCAGTCAGCATCAGGGTGTCCACATCTCCAGCATTTCATTTCATCTTTCATGTACATTTTTGCTAGTCTATGTGGGGTGAAAAAACATCTATGTAAAAATTTCCATGTGTATACATGCCAGATCAGGGAAGATGTGGATTCCTTCACCAACTGTAAATACAGTTTTTTTTTACCTTTTTCTGAGAATACATGTGTATTAACTTCACTTGAATAATTCCAAAAAGAAACATCTGTTTTGCTAAAATCATTTCTGAGAATTTTATAAATAACAGATATGTATGAAGTGTTCTTGGGTGAGCTATTAATAATTGTTGAGATAAAATCCAAGATTTTTAAGTTACTCTTTTTATATGCCTCTAATGAGGGTACAAGTTTAGTATGCACAAAATCCTTACAAGTTTGGATGTCCAGCCAATTGCAATTTTGCAAACTATATCTGCTGATTAAATAGTCTGCAGAATTTATTTTATTATCTGAAAGAAATTGATTCTAATATAATAGGTCACCCTTCTTAAATTCTAACATTTTCTGAGTATCAAAAGATATCAAACATTCAATTGTGTAAGCAATAGGAAACATAATTATTAATAAAGTCTTACTTGATTAGAAACATAAGCTTTTTAAACAACATCAATATTTAGTTTATAAGAGGTGTGAGAACAACTTTTGACCTTTCACTTTGAATGCATATTTTTAAAATCCTTATTAAAATATTTGTATGTATTTGAGTATATGGTTCAAGCAATGTCCTATTACTATTAAGAATTAAGGTTTCATGGACTGATTTCCAATGTGATGTATAAGAAGCATTATTCCAAAGCAACACTATGTCAATAAATGTGGAGTTTAAATAAAAGTCAATATTTGAAAACATTATTCCTCCTTCAAGGCAGCTTGTGGTGTGCCAGAGAAGATAAATTATTGGTTTTTGGGATACAAAAGGAAGTTGAGTAATAAGTTATTAATTTTATGTTTAATTTTGACAGGTGGGGGAATTATTAGAGCTTGGCCAATAAATAAGATTTTAGGTAGTATCATTTTGATTAAAGTTAGTCTGTCTTCAAATGTGAAGAAGAGTCTTTTCCAACTGTAATTGTAAGACTAGTAGTTGAGTTTATAAGTTGTTGGTAATTAGATGTGAGTGATTTTTTATAATAATTACTTTCAATACTGATACCTAGATATTTAATATGCGTGCCCTCCCAATTTATGTCTCTTTTTGATCTAAGTTTCATAGTTACATTTTTATTCACTAGAAGTGCCCAAGTTTTGTTGTGATTGAATTTTAGACCAGAGATGTTTGCAAAGATGTCTAGATTATGTAGTAGGTGATCTAGTGAATTTTCAGTATCATTAGAAGTTATTAGTAGGTCATCAGCAAACGGTTGTATCTTGGGGGATAATTTGTCTCACACTTTACATCCTTTATTGCTGTCATTATTTCTAACATAATTTTCAAGTGGCTCAATAACCAGGGCAAAGAGTAATGGGGAGAGGGGCAGCCCTGTTTAGTAGCTCTTAATATTTCAAATGGGCTAGAGAGATAAGATACATTTTCTTCATAAGGTATGGACTTTTCATATAGTTTTTTTTTTTAATTAATCCAATAAACTTTGGGGAGAAATAGTTTTTTCGCAGAGCTTTCAATAGATATGGCCAACATAGAGAGTTGGAAGGTTTATCGATATGAAGGCTTAGAATAGAAAGCTCTTTTTTTCTTGTTTGCTAATCTATTAAGGACAGTATTTTAATTCCATTGTCTTGTACATTTCTGTTCTTGATAAAGTTGGTTTGGTCTTAATGAATTAATATTGAAAGAATATTATTTCATCTGTTAAGATAGACATGAATATCTTGTAATCGATGTTAAGCAAAGGAATTAGCCTGTATGATGTGCAAAGGTTGGGCTCTTTATTTATTTGGTTTTAAGATGGGAGAAAGATGATAAAATATTTCCATGAGGGAGGGATGTTTGATGTAGTTTTTACTTCTTGGAATATATTGAGTAAGATTTTCAAGATGTTATCTGGTAAGAGTTTGTAAAATTCATAAATTAGACCATCCAGCCCAGGTGCTTTTTCTGTCTTAAGATTTTTTATTTGTTCCTTTAATTCTTTAAAGAAAAAGAGTCTGTCTGTGTTATTAATATTGTGATTGGACAGCTTATTTTGAGTATTATTATTAGCAAGAAAGTTGTCTATACTTTTATCACTTGTAGATGAGTTATTATTATTATTAATATTTTTGAAATGGCTTTTACAACATAATAAAATATTTTAGATCTGCAAATTTGATAGTCTGATTATTTCTAGTGTATATTATTTCTTTTATATGACTTTTTCATTTAAATATTTAGATCTAATCGCAATCCTGTGCATACGCTTGAGATTGAGTAGGAGTGTAAACTGATTTTATCCAGATTTATTGATATTTTATGCTGCATGATATCCTGATATTCCTTGCTCAGTTTACATATGTCAGCTAATGCAGATTTGACATTTGATGTAAGTTTTACTTCATCAATTTCTTTTTGTATAGCTACAAGTTTTTTATCCCACTCTTTCCTTTTATTTACATACCAATGTTTGACTTTACCATGTAAGCCTGCATTTAAAGTTTCCACGGGAACCATTCTTTAAATCCTTGTACTGTTACTAGATAAGCAGGTAGTCTTTGGCAGAAGTTTAAGGGGTCAGTATTAAGTGTTACACTGAAGGTGAAAGCATTATGTTCAGACATAGGGCATGGTGTCAGTATTACATTATCAGATTTGGCCAGTAATTAACTGGTTACCAAGACTTTGACTATGTTGGTCTGTGTGCCAAATCTGTAAGTGAAGTGAGAATACTTCAGGGAGGATAATATTTTTATACCATCGATGTCAATTAGGTTTCTGTCTTTTATGTAGTTGCTCAAGTGCTTGACAACAGGGGACATCTTGAAGGACTTGCAGCTTGTGGTATTGGTGCAGGACAAGATACAATTAAAATCAAATGCTAATAGTAACTCACCTTTAGACTTTAATGTTATGGTGTCTAAATATTTCTTCACAATTTTAGTCCCAATACCTGGTATCCAGTAGGTGTTTGCAAAAGTGTACATCTTTTAATCTAGTTTTAGTATGACTCAAGCAAGCATAATATCATTGCTTGAGTATGAGTCGATTATTTCTGGAATTCTCATTGACTTTCTGTGTAAAATTAGGACACTTCTTCTTTTGTGGTTGTAGTTTGAACTTACCAAAATGATGTAATCCTTAAAGGTTAATTTGTTTAGCTCTGCTGTTACTAAGTGGGATTCCTGAATGAATGCAAACTCTGCTTTATGTAGCATTACATATTTATTGATACTAATCCTTTTCATGGGGTTGTTTCAACCCATTGACATTAATAGATGTTGTTTGTCTTTCGGCTTTTCCCAGTCAGGGGTCGCCACAGTGGAACCCCGGTCCGCTAATGATTGGCAGTAGATTTTAACAAACGCTGAGGTGCCAGCTCGACGTCCAACCTTCAATGAAGGCACGCCCATTTACGCATGTCTTTCGAATGCCCATCCAACTGCGGGGAGGACATGCAGACTCCACACAGAAGGCACTCCCCTATAATGTTAAATATTACATTTGATGGATGCTGCTATTATAAGTAAAATTGAAAAGTGCTTTCCTTGATTCATCACGACAAATACATTTTTAAAACTGTTATGGATATGAAATTTGAAAATAAAACTGTATATTTTAATAACGCTCTGCATGGATAAATTATATCCAGGCTTACTATATCTCTCATAGAAGCCACAAACTAACCCACTCATGGCATCTAATAGGAATTCCTAGCTACTGCAGGTTAATAGCAAGCAGAAGGGAAACTACATGTACATTAAAAACATACAAAAGGAAAATTCAGTTTAATATACTATGTATTCATAAACTAAGAACATGAATCTTTGCACAATTTCTTAAAATTCATTTTATCTAAACAGACTAACTAAGATAAATTGATTAATCCTAATAATTATTTGTTGCTATGACTAAATACAGGGCTGTAATGTCATTAAAGCAGACAGGAAAAAAGATGCATTTTAAATTGTCACTGTCAGAAATATATTTGTAATTCTTATTTAAATATAAATGTAATTCAGATTAAATCACTATTAACAGTAAAACATATGCTTATAAGACTTTTTAGATACAAAATAATTGCTAAATTAATGAAAGAAAACATAGTTCAAACAATCATTCCTGAATCTGGTTGGCTGTTAGAGTTCAGTAAAGAGAAAAAGATTCAGAAATCATGCCTACTGCCTGGAAAAAAGCATAGATTGTTCCTCATCAGTCTGTAAGCTAACTGAAGCCTTTAGAAGCTTGAGCTTGTCACAAAAGTTGTCAAAATTCCGTCAAAATAGTAAGCAGGTGTGAATTTTCTAGTGAAGTGAAACTTTTAAGCATAACTTGTAAAACGATGAATATTTAAAATAAACGCTCCAAATTACCAACCATACACAGCTATATTAGCTAAATGGAGCACACTGCAGAAGTTCAGTTAAGTAGTAAATGTATATATATAACAAAATGTCACCACTTTCTTTTTAATTACTTAACCATAACACAGTATGCATTTCTCTCTCCTGCAGTGATTAAATACTATGACCTTAAAACAGAAAGGGAAGGCACATACATAAAGAAATAAGTATAGGATATAAAAGAAATATGTATAAATATATAAAATGTGTAAGTGATTTTATACCATTTCACTAGTGCTATACCATGTATATAAAGAGATATAAGTATAAAATAGTTTGCAGTTGGATAAGATTTTGATTTAGCTGAATTTTGAGTAATATATAATATTTATAAAGTTAGCGTTGTTGTGGGAAAGAAAATAGGAGAGAAAAAAGTTGCATTACCTTCTCCGTATGATTCCACATTATTTAAAAGTTAGAAAACAAAAACTTGCATGAAATATGAAGTTAAGTATAATTTGATTCTCGCTTTCATTTTTCTTTAATAGTCTACTCATTTTTTTGAATATGAGCTGTGCTTTGATTCCTTTCTTTCTTAATGATTTTATTAGAGGGACACATGTTCTTCTTTTGGACATTACAAGGGGTGAAAAGTTGCTATAAAACCTGATAGTTTGGTCACCAATTTTTAATGGAGCAAGGGACCAGGCAGTTCTTAAAACAAGGTCTTTGTCTTGAGTGGAGATAAATCTTACAATAATAGATCTTGGACGACTGGATACAGAAGTTTTAGTTAAAGACCTGTGTGCCCTTTCTATCCTGAAGGATAGTGCTTCAGGTCAGTTTAGGATTTTAGGAATCCAAGAAGTCGGGAAATTAAATATTTTGGCCCCCCTCCATCTGCTCCAGGATGCCATAGATTTTTATATTGTTTCTCCAGGTTCTATTCTCAATCTCGTCTATCTTTTAAATGAGTCTGGTGATTTCTTGAAGAAGAAAGTCTATGTTTTTCTCTCTTTCTGTTAACCTGCAGTCTATATCTGTTACAGAATCTTTAAAAGCAGCAATCTGGGCAGTTTATTGTTTAAGGACGTCATTTAATAAGGTTATTTGTTTGGTGGTATCTGCTTTTATATTGTCCACTTTTAGGTTTGTCTATTTCACCCAACAAGTTTTGACTTGTAGTAAGGATTGTCTGTGTTTCTTTCTTCATTGGAGTTTCTTGCTGAGAAAATATGGAGCTGCTCATCCTCCCTTGTGAATGTGGTTTCAAGGTCTCTTCTATTTGAAAGTTTGAATGGAAAATGTGAAAATTTTAGCTTAAAAATTACACCAACTTGTAGCTTACTACTTCCAGAATCTGATTTTAGTAGTTTCATGACTTTATTTATAGGTTCATAGGTAGGTACTAGGCTATCGGCCCTAGGGCCTATAGAAGCCTAGCCAAAAAGGTACCCCTGGCTTTCACCACCCAAGAAAAGTATTTTCCTGTGCCCCTGTCGAGCAGAGTCACAGAGGTGATCCCCGGGGTGAATTTCCTATTTCCCATCCAATCATCAATATTTTTCTTGAAGAATGCTAATGAGGAGCTTTGCTTGATATAGACAGATAGGTAATTCCAGAGTATGGGAAGTCTCTGGGACAGAAATCATTCCCTCCAGCATGTTCTGTTTATTGTGGTGACAAAGTTTAGGTCCCTAGAGTATGTAGCTTGGAGGAATTGGAATTTCTTTAAGTGCAGCATGTCCAACAGCTCTGGGTTTGATATAGCTTTGTATGTTAGGCAGAGATTGCCTCTAAGTAGGTGATATGCGACAGAGTAAAGCTGGAGTTTTTTGAGATGGTCTGCGTAGGGCATCTGTTTGAGGCTGGTAATCCTTTTTGTGATGTACTTCTGCGGCCTTTCCAGTTGTTGGAGATGTCTTGTGAGGTACATACCAAAAGGGGCATTGTACTCTATAATGGGTCTAGTGAGTGACAAGTAGAGGGGAACAATGACCTTTTTTCCTGGATGAGAAACCTTTTGTGATGAGGTGTGCCATATAGAAGGATTTCTTGACTACTGTGGTGATGTGATTATCAAAGGAGAGACTATTCTCCACCTGTTTCTCAAGATCTCCTAACACGCTTTCAGTGTTAAGTAGACTACCACCTATGTGGTAGCTCATGGGTACAGAGTTTTTTACCAAAGGGGATAACAATACACTTTTTGGCACTGAGCTTGAGGCCATGGCTTTGACACCAGTCATCTGTCTCAGTGAGGCCCTTTTGTAGGATGTCCACATTGTTAGGAGTTTAATTATGGCTCCTTGTTTGCAGTCATCTGTGAACTTCATTAGACAAGACCTTCTGTGTTAGCCTGTACTTCAGAAAAGTAGATACCAAACAGGAGAGAACCCAGGACTGAACCCTGTTGTACTCCACTCGTCACTAGTCTGAAGTTGGATTTGGTGTCTGCTACTTTCACAGTGTGGTTTCTGTCAGTGAGCCAGTTGGCAACCCATCTTGTGACACAGGGATTTATACCAAGTTTAGTGAGTTTATCTATAATTCTAGAGTGGGGGATGGTGTCAAAAGCCTTGGTGAGATCTAGATAGGCTGTGTGAACCACCTTACCCTTGCCTACGGCTTTGGTGACTGCTTCAAAGAAGTCTGTCAGGTTTAGGAGAAATGATCTGCCTTTTACAAACCTGAACTGGGTGGGGTCCAGAGTTTGGAGATTACCAATGTTTTTGTTTATAAGATCCATGATGATATGCTCCATGGCCTTGCAGACCAGGCTCGTTAGGCTAATGGGGCAGTAGTTCCTGGGGTCCATGGTGGCTCCCCCTTTGTGAAGTGAGATAACCATCACTGTGCGCCATTCAGTGGGCACAAAGCCTGAGGTGAGGCTATGATTGAACATGGTGCTTAGGTGGGGTGCCAGTTCATTCTGTAGTTCATGTAGAATGCAGCCTGGGATGTTGTCAGGTCCCATAGATGCTGCGTTCTTGGCTTTGGAAAGTGTGTCTTTTACCTGTGCAGCCGTGATTACAGGAACCTTGCATTCTTCTGGTATACAGATGGGCCCTTTAGGGGGTGAAGGGGGGTAAAGTTAGCAATAAAGTTAACACTGAACCTATGTGCCAGGATGTTGGCAATATCAGTTGGTTCTGTATATTTACTGCCATTGTGCTGTAACTCAGAGCAGATCTGAGTGTTGCCATTGAGATTCTTGACATAGCTATAGAATGCTTTGTGGTTGTCTTTAGAATCAGTGGTGATTTTGTTTTCATAACTTGATCTGGAAGATTTTATGAGGGATCTCAGTTTCTTACTGAGGCTGACCAGGGAGTTCTTCCAGTCATGGGATTTTACTCTTTTTTGCAACAGTTTCTTTCTTCTGTTGTAGAGTTTGTTTATGGCAGGGGACCACCAGATTGGCTTCCTTTTTTGGAGGATAACATCTTGGTTCTGTTAGGGATGGCACGATACATGCACTTGTGTGAGTGCTTATAAAGTGCATTTGTGTAGGATTCAGCAGTCATACCTCTATTGTCCTTCTACATGGGTGTCGTGAAGTTTGCCACTTCTGTCTAAAGAAGTGTGAAGTTGGCTTTGGAGAAATTTTTTACAGTGATTTCCCTAATGGGGAGTGGGGGCAGGATGTGGATGTCCAGGCTGATTAGCTTGTGATCAAATTTGACCAACGAGGAATTGACCTCTGGTGTGAAATACCAGTCGCCCATGATGGTAATGACCAGGTCTAGGATATTGCTGCTTCTGGTGGGGGTGTGGATAAGTTGATCCAAGGCATTGGAATTTATGAATTCCAGAAAACATTGAGCAAAAGAGTTGGCACATGAGTAGTTTTCCCAGTTAATGGTGGGGTAGTTGAAATCACCCATTATTAGGGTGTTGGGTTGTACCATAATATTCTCCAGTGTATCAAGAAATGAGGAGTGGGAATCCTGGGGCATGGTGGGGGATCTGTAGCAAGCTACAATTTGGTTTGTGGTCTTGGCCAGAGTTAGTTGCACTTGGATAATCTTGGATGCATTATGCTGAGCAACTAGCCTGAAGGTGTGGATATCCTTAATGAATATGGACATGCCTCCACCTTTAGTGTTTCAGTCCAGGTTAGGTGGCAGAAAGGTGTGGTATGAATTATAGCCTGGTAATGCAGGGGTGCTCTCTGGAGTCTTGAACCAGGTCTCTCTCACTGCACAGATGTCAATGTTCTCCATTTTAAGGAGTGCCTCAAGTGAATGCATTTTGAGGTTTAGACTTCTAGCATTACCCTCAGATTTTGCTTGCTGTACCTGTTACGGTGGTGAATTTGTCATTTGAAACTTGCCTAAAAAGGCACTATAGGGGTGGCAAGAGCCTTAGTCAGTATCCAGAATCCCAAGGGTGACAGGTACAGGCCATCTCTGGCAAAGCATCGTGGTCTATCGATCATGTCATCCCAGGTAGACAGATACTGGATACCCTTAGAATGACACCAGAAGCTTGGCCAATTGTTGAAGTCAATCATTTTGTCCTTGTACTGTGGTATCATTCTGGGTGATGACAGGATGCTACTCAGGGCTAGGGTCATACCTGCCTGGGCTACAAGATCAGAGAGCTCCTCCATGTCTCTTTTCATGTAGTCCAGGGAGGCATGTCTCAGGTCATTCACACCAACATGGACAATGACAGAGTCATATTTGTACTTGTTGTGGAGTGACCTGAGTGCGTGCATTTTGTGGCGGATCCTGGCACCCAACAGACAGCTGACAATAACTTTCTCCTTGTTTAGCCTAGTGAGTGGAACATCAGTGTGCCTGACTATAGAGTCACCTATCACTAGAGTGTTGGGCACGTTGTTATGCCTTATAGGCTGTGGTTGAGTGGCACACTGAGTTTGTGGGCTATGTGTCATTTGGGTTGTGTTGGGGGGTGGAGGTTGCATGCTTTTATGTTTATTGAGAGCGTCCGCAAGTGTAGGTGTGTATTTTGTATTGCTATGTGTGTGTTTTGGTGGTGTAGGTTTTGAGGGTTTATGTGATGAGTGTGGTGTGGTGCAAGTGTTTACCTTATCCTCCTTTGTTGGTGAAATTAACTAAAAAATCCTTTCAGGAAAAATGAAGACTGCGGAGCTCAAGAACTCTGCTACTTTCAGCTTGCCATCCAAGCCACGCCCCCTCGTCATCAAGGCTTTTTTGATCAGTTTACAAAATAGCTCATGATTATGCAATGAGAAAATATGAGACTAACTTCTGGTGTAAATTATATGTTATATATATTTTTATAATTTACTTAATGTTTTCTAATGCAACCATTCATTAACTAAGCTTTCTTTTTTTTTAAACTGGAAGAACATTGTTTTAAACTGTTTTTCAAATGTTCTTATTTAAACTAATATTGAATTTTAGCAGTTATCTGGTATGAGATAAAATAAATAAATCACTTCAATAGTAAATGATAAGGGCATCTTTTTAACATTTTAGCTGAGAATGAAGCAATTTGCATGTTAGCATATTAACATTAAGTAACATATAGACAAAAATAAGATTCAAAAACATTTACACACAAAGTGTATCTACTGACAACTAAGGCTTGGCTAATGCAAATGCATTGTCTGTGAACAGCTGAACTGAAACTGAGTATGGCTGTCAGGTAAAGGTGGGAAATGGACATTATAGGACGTAGTGAATTTAAATGGAAAGAATGGCCTTGTCCGTAAAGAATAACAACAACATTTGGTCAATAGAGGAAAGTGAAGAACATAAAGATGCTGGGAAGAAAATTGTCATTTGCTGGTGGTAGTTTTTCTTAAGCGAGAAAAATGTTAAAAAATAAAACAATATTTGAGCGGATTCACCTCTTTGATGTCATTTTTCCACACCATCCTTTGCATTTATATTAAGTATGTTCCTCTGTTTATCTTGTAAACTACCAAAGGAAACAGCACATCTGGTTGACAAAAAAAAAAATATTCTGCAGTGAAGGATGAATGTGTTACTTTTGTAAGCTAATTGCATGTTAGTGTTTGAAGTTTTTTTTCTTTTTTTTTGTGGAATAGCAATTTTTTCCCCTGGTTCCGTGTGTTCAGGCTTTCAAGCTTTCACTTTTAATGAGTTGATAAATCAGCGTTCACTATTTTAAGCTTTCGCTGATTTAATATAGACCCGCAGCTGATAGCTTGTCTCACTTCCACTTTTGCACATTTTGTTTGCTGGCTCCAGATGTGGATGTGCAATCAGTGGTAGTACCTGAAGAAGTATGGAAAATTGTCAGGCTGCAGCTGGTTGGTTGTTGGCTCAGTCAAGGTCATCACAAGTTGATCCATCCATCTTTTATTTCATTTTTGCAGTGGCAGCCTAGTTGTGAGAGGAACTGGTCAGGTTCGTGATCAGGTACGTAGTTCTTAGTAAAGATGAGGGAAGCAGTGGGGATGATGACAGTTCATTTGGCTGTGCTTGTTGTGGCTTGCAGGTTTCAAGGGTTAAGAGATTTTTACCAGGCATTGGGGAGTTTTAAAGATGTTAAAAGGATGGAAATTAGTTTAAAGCCAAAAATGATAGAATAGCTATCCTTTGCATAAGCCATTGCAGTGGATATTATTAAAAGGTTTGCATGAGGTAGTTTCAAGTTATACTTTTTTGTTTGTTTTATGGGCAACATTATACATTTTCATATATGTCAGACCTTTTATAGTTTGTAAATTGTTAGGAAAGTTGTATTTTTCTGTCTTGTATATTACAGATTCATCTGTTTTAGTTTCGGTAAGCATACCTTACACTGATCAGCGTGGGAGTGCTTATCAGGGAGTTTTTGGTAGAGGTGTGGTAGCCTTGTCATGCCCAGTCAAGGTTGATGGTAGCAGCATGTCTATTTTAAAGAATGTTGATGGTAAGCCAGGTGTTTTGGGTCAGTTTGTGACTACAAGTTGCAGGGCCTTGGACAGTCAAGGTGTAGTGGCTGCAGGCTTTTCTCTTATACATTTTGAAGAGGAAAAGCACTAGATTTGGTGTTAGACTGTAGATCAGTTGAAACTTCAAAAAGTGCAGAGAGATGGGTTTCTGATGCATTTGTGTTTTATGTGAGATAGTAATCTAAGAGACATTGTGTATTCATTTTATTGTATTTTTCAAGGTGCAGGAGGATTCTTATTTTGGGTCATTCCTGTGTGTTCTGGGCAGCACAATAAGCAGCAGTAACAGCTAGAGGTTGCTTAGGACTCAATCCATTGTAATGGAAGGTCATCTGGCTTGCTTTTAGAGGTATACACTGGAGTCAACTGTTACATAGGTTTTGTGAAGTACAAACAGTGTTGAGGAGGTTTAGTATAGTGATTATACATGATTTCGGTAAAGTACCTAAAAGAAGGTTATTAGCACAGATAGAAAGAGATATGATAGCTTCCAAACAGAAATTTCATCAGACTTGTTTGCTTTGGTCTGCAACAATTCCTAGGCTATTTTGGAGGTGGGCTGTGAGTTTTAAAGCTATGGAAAAGAGCAAGGCACTTCATAAATCATAGAGCTTCAAAGGCTTCTATATCATTAGATTTTATAGCATTAGCTCATTGGGAGTTTGTTGATAGGTATCCAGGCAGGTTTAGGGCTGGCAGGCTTCATTTGATTGATACAGGAAGGACTGGACATGTTGTTTGCTATTGAAACACTTATTAGGGGCTTATAAGTTAGAAGTTGACTGGTGAAGGGAGAAAAAGCCTACGGTTTTGCAGGCTGGTGGGCAATGTAAGAGGGGTTTACTTCATTGAAGGACCCTCTCTTTCCCCCTTTACTTTCCTCTTGTTACAGTGTGCATTTGGTTCAATAGTGGTTTAGTAGTTCTGTTGATCAACACTTAACACCGCCATGGTGGTAAAGTTTTATTGATAATTTTACTTGCTTGAATGTACTGACCATGGTGGATGATGTTTTCCATATTTTTTGTTTTATCTGTGCAAGTTTAATTAGCCAATTGCAATGACTAGTGGTCTGGCTTATCGTGTCTGAGTAGTGGTATATGGACAAATGTACTGAGGTTGAACAAGAATTTTAGCCATCAGAATGCTCTTGAAGCTGCACATTAACATTTTTTTCTAACATATGTTGTGAAGGGCCTAACATCAGAAATAGGTAAACATCTTTTGGCATCCTCTACTGCTATATTGTGGAATACATTACAAATGTATATACTCTGAGGAAAAGATCAGATTCTTTTAAAATGTATTCTTGTAAGCCTAATTAGAAGCCTGGGTGCAGCCTGAATGAGCACTCTTTCTTAACTCACCTTATAGCCTACAATATACAACCCATACAAAAAATCTAACACTTATTCAATGTAGAAAACACAAACACATAGCATACCGATCTTCAAACATGACACAGTACAAAAGGAAGATTCTGTCTGCAGCATAGACTATTAAGCCTACTAAAACACATATATAAGTAGTAAAGTAGCTATGTTCTGTTTAAAAGATGATCAGTGTAAGAGGTAGGCAATGATATGGTGCAACAATGTTTACTTTAGCAAGGTAAAAGACTATTGCTGCCACAGTGTCAGCATATAAATTAACAGATGTGCTTTTGTGGAGTAAACTGTGCTACAAATGAAGAAAAGTATGTGTTGAATATCCTGGAAATGCTAAAGATAGTTTGCTAAAATAGTTAAGCCTGTCAGCAATGCTATCTTGTGTGACTAAAGGGCATGTAGAAGTTTTAAAAGCTTATGAGCCTGCAAGCAATGATCTTATTTGTAATTAAGGACATCTGCAAATTTATTTAACATTTGTTTACCGGGAAAGTCCTACTTGGAACGAAGCCAATTTTCAGCAGAGGCCCAGGGAGAAACACTCCAGACACATGTCTTTTTAAAGTAGGAGGAAACTGGAGTATCCAGAGAAGACCCACACAAATGCAGGGAGGACATGCAGTCTCCGCACAGAAGGCACTCCAGCTGAGAATCAAACCAGAGAACCTCTTGCTGCGAGGCGACAATGCTGATGCTGCACCACTGCGCCATCCAAATTAAATACAGCATTTCTTTTTCCCATAATCTGTTTTCCTCCCTACAAAATGTTCTCCACATTGACACATATAAATGTATGACTTAACCTGTTTTTATTATTCCTCTTCTGTGGTATTATAATGCTACTCAGCTTCCTCAGTGTACAGCATTGTGGGCTTGAAGTAAATTTCGTAACAGCTTATTTTGGAATATGTCACTCTGGTTTTGGTAACTCTTTAATAATCAGATTTTAAAGTTTCTGTCTCAAGGAAAGTCTCCACCACAAGATAAATGTAGCCCTTCATTCTTTCACTCCCATTAGGATCATAAAACCATTGAAACTCTGGACAATCGCAGCATTTTTATGTTATACTTCTATTTACAGCATAGTTTACCGCTTTCTGTATGGGTCCATAAACCTCCCGAGACTTTTGGAACTCACAGTCACATTATTATGAGGAGAAGTAGTCTAATATCAGTGACACAAAAGATGGAAAGAGAAACTATGTGACTTCTGTCTTTTTAAATCTAATTTAGGCATTATTTTACTGAAGAAGAACACCGTAAAGAAATATAACTCCCAGTATCATTTGATGGAGCATTCAAACACACTTTGCAAAGATTTTTAAAGCAAGTGACAATTGAGAGTACTAGACAGATATACTAATCTCATCTTTTGATGATATTGACTATATTTTGTGATAAAGAAAACTTTGCTGTAAATTAAAATCAAATCACATTTTCCAGTCCCTTCAAGTCTTTTTTGGTCAGAGCAGAACGGAAATTAGATATAACAACTCACATTGCTACAGGGGCACTTTCATAGAAGAGGACATCAAGATGAGATTAAAATATATATTTTTTCAGTTTCTACAACATTCCTTTAAATTTTCCAAATTATAGAATAATTAAACTAAGTTGTGCTCACTAGCACCATTCTTGCAAAAGTAGCTGGAAATCTATATTGTCCAAACAAGAAGAGACATAAATCCCTGAGTACTGTCACATTTTGGATACTAAGAAGAGAACAAAATACATGAGCAGTCTCACATTATGAAAATAATTTTATGTAATAGTTGAATTACTAAGATGAGGTCCGTAGGTCAAGATGGTAGGGTATCATTCATTGTTCAGCATCCCATCATCTAGAGGAGGTGTATGGGTAATGCTAACACGCTCAAAAACTACAGCTCATACACAGATGTTGGACAACGATAATAAATCTGCTAACATTGGTAAACATTCAGCTTACAAAATGTGCATATATATGCCCCTCCAAAGGTCACTATGTCAACTTTTGTACGCCATTACATACCCTACTAGAAATGGAATCTTCATACTTTTCTACAAAATGTGACAAAAAATTAAGAAGTCCCAAAAAATCTTAACAAAACATCTTTGCAATTCCTAATCTTTAAAAAAAATCATTTATCTACTTTTATTTCATCGCTTAGTTGCTTATAAAACAAGCCTGGACATTCCTGACTGTGGGATAATGCACAGCCTTCCCTTTTTGATTTCTCTTCCATAGATTAACCCTGTATTTTTTCACAGATGTCAAGGCATTGCTTCTATTCATGTTTGAAGAAAGTATGTACTTAGGCAGAAGACTTCTTAAAAAGATCATGTGCATATTGCTGAAATAGCAACCTATAAAAATAAAAATGTTTTATTCTTGAGTTCTAGGATAGGGCTTTTCATCTGTTCCTGATGCGTACATGAAAACTGTCTTTTATTTTATTTTACTGTATTTCTTTAAAATTCATTGCATAAGGTACTGACATGTTCTATCTACAGCACATTTGGGTAGAGGATGTCACACTGCATTGTTGAATTGATGGTACAATGCTGGGGTCAGAATTGTTCAGCTTCCACGTCAGAGGCCACCAGGAAATCAGATCCCTCTGTTTTACTTCAAAGTACATTTTTGTGACAAACAAAAAAAAAAATGGAATATGTATTGACTGGCATAATTGACAACATCCAAAATGATTTACCAGAAAATCAGCTGTATGAGGAACAACAACAGAAGTGTTAGCACAGTACAGGAGTACATATGTTGACACAATTTATTTATTTACTTACATATAATTCTTGTCGCCTTTTGATGGAGAATTTCCCAAATGTAACTTAAACCAGGACTGCCAACAAAGGAATAAAATAAAAATATTACTATTCTAAAAGTTAATAAACTTTCTCTGCTCAGTGCTGCAGTTGAGGAAGGACGTGCAGCAGCAGCCCAACTTTGCATCATTAAGTTTATAAGTGTGATGGCACAAAGTCCAGGGAGATCTATGGAAGGAATCTTGGAAGACAGAAACTTTTAAAATAAGAAACAGTGATTATGGAAACTAGAAAATGATAAACTTCAATAGCAGAGCAACAGCACTTTGCCTTCAGAATGCCACTGGAACTGCATGGAAAGAAACAAGAACAATAAATAAATAACACACATTACACATACTCTTTAACACTGCTCAGCTAATTGCTAATCTGCAAGCTAGGGTTTTGGTCCTATTGTGAGATTCACCAAAACCGAGATTATAAAACAATGTTAAAAATTAAAAAAAAGCTAGAACAGTTTAAAGCAATCCAACTAAATCATACTTTCATTTAAACACATTGTTATCCTATCACACAGATACAGTGCAATTGTATACCTATTAAAATGCCTTTCTTTATACAAGTATGTAAGCAGAGTTACTTAAATACACTAATGGCTCTGAAACACATAACCATAGATGCACATACACCAACCCTCTTATATCCATATATAGAGACACAGCAACACACACACAAAACCAAACAATATCTGTCTGCTGGTTATATTGCATTCACCTATCTTTCTATACAAATAATATAATTAAGCATTTTTTTAATTAAAAATTGTACCTGGAACTGTAGAAGAGAAACTACAAGCCCATTACTATCAGTAATGTGATTATATCTTCAGAGCATATATATATTCCTTTTACAAATTTATTCTTCATTAATCCTGCTCTTGATTTATGGCATTAAAAGTTTATATACTTATATCTTTGAATATATTTAACAATAGTCATGAATGAATCACTAAGGTATTCCTTGATGAGATGTCCAATTTAATATCAATACTGATGCCAGGATATGAACAATAAAACCCCTTCATTGACATTCTAGCTTAAAGTCTGTCAACATTTACATTTCGTTTCTGCAGAGCAGTTTGCCTTTGCTATTCCTCCAACCAATAGTGTTCTTATAAACCACTGAATTTATTGCAATTTAAATGTCACTCACATTCAACAGATATCCTATCAGTGAATCTGCACTAGGGAAAATGAGCATACATATTTCTCATTATAATATATTGCATTTCCATTTCATTTAGCATCAATTCCTAACACAGACAACATGCTCAGTATTTGCAATGTTTCAATTTCCCATCCATTTTTCTCATTTAGGAAACTTATGTCATTGTCCTGCATTATACTAAAACATAGAGTTTAAAGGCTCATGTTCTTTATTCTCAGTGGAATTCAACATCGGAAGTGTATTATTTAACCTGCTTTTTTAAGAGTCTGTGAATGCTGAGTATAAGGGTTTTGCACTAAAGTCTGCTAGCCATGCAAAATCAACCATTAAAGACTCAGTAGTAAAAGTTCCAGTCCCCACTTAATGTAGTTTTGTCTCCCTAATATTTATACCTGAAAGCTGTCTAATTGCTGAAACAATGCTATTTGCTTTTATTATTCGCTAATCTGACATTGTTTGTGTCTTTCGGCTTTTCCATGTTAGGGGTCGCCGCAGCGGAACTCCGGTCCGCTAATGATTGGCAGTAGAGTTTTACGTGCTGGCTTGCCGGGCCTAACGCACAACCTTCAACGAAGGAACGCCCGTTCACGAATGTCGCCAAACAGAAGACTCTCTAACTGAGGATCGAACGGGCAACGTCTAATTATGAGGTGACAACGCTACCGTAGCACCACCACCGCAGTAATCTGACATAATCCTTACATATGTCTGAACAAAATGGCAAGTTTTGCTGACGTATGGTAGGAAATCTAAATCAAGGCAAATACTTGAACTATGAATAGACAATTTTTATAAAAGCAGTTAATAACCAATTCCTCTATAAAAGTATATTTTTAGAAGTAAACAATATTTATTCTAAATTGTAAAACTCCCTGTATCTGTTCAGCTTATTGACATCTTAACATATCTTTTTGCTTACTCCTAATGGAGATTCTGCCATTTAATTATTTCTAATTGTTAATTTTTAATTACAGCCTATAAATAGTATGTGCAAATTAGCAATGCCAATATTTTGCACCATTCTTGCTGTGTGATCTATTTCATATAACACCCTATTTTCTCTTCACAAGAAGGTCACTACTTAAAAATGTATCTTGTGTAAATTATCAGTGGTTGCAATAAGATTTAGTTGAAAATGACTTAGTGAAACAGCATTAGTGAAAATTCTTCTCAGTCGAGTGATCTGATGACAGAAAATAAACAAGCTTGAGCAGTGTGCAAAGCTCATCCTGCACAGTCAGCAACTATGAAGATAAATGCCAAAAAGCAAACTGTAGATGTTCACCATAGTACAGTGAAGATGATCAAAGCAATGGCATGGTCAAAATTATAAATCTCTGCAGGTCCATTCTGTATAATCATCTTATGGCTAGAGACACATTAAGCAATGAAATGCTTTCATGTCATGATATCAGGTTTACCTAATGCAAGTACTGTATAGTGACCTCCTGTAAAACTTATAGAAGAACGATATATCAGGCAGGTATGCTAAGGTGAAACAGATACATCAGAGTGTTATAACAGCCCGATTTATGTGCATACCCCATACTAATTACTAAGATCATGTCAGGACCCTGCTCTGATAGAACAGACAATATACATTAATTGCAGAATCATTCGTTTCCACACTACATCCTTTATATATTAACATAGATAAAATAAAACAAAAACATTCTATTTACATGCACTGTAATACAGAGTAATGTAAGCTTATGTCATGGCTCTGTTGTTTGAGTGGCTGGCCTATATGACAAATAATAAAATTGCTATGTTATTGCCAATAGAAAAACTGCTCCATGATATTCATTATTTACTGCTGCATGCCCCTGTTTTAAAAGGTGTACAGATACCGTTAACTAATTCCAACATTGCTAATTTTGCTTTTCTGAGAGTGAAACAAGGATATAGGGAATCTCCAAACTCTGGATCCCACACAGTCTGGTTTTGTGAATGGTAGATCATGCCTGCTCAACTTGGTCGACTTCTTTGAGTCAGTCACCAGAGCTGTGGATGAAGGCAAGGTGGTTCATACAGCCTACCTCGATCTGGCCAAGGCCGTTGATACTATTCCCCACTCAGGAATCATAGAAAAACTCACTAAGCTTGCCATCAACCCCTATATCACTAGATGGGTTGCAATAGAACCCACAGTGTGAAAGTAGCTGACTCCAAGTTAGACTGCCGATTAGTCATGAGTGGAGTCCCACTGGGTTCGGTCCTGGGACCTCTCCTGTTTGGTATCTACTTCTCTGAAGTCCAGGACAACACAAAGGGACTCTGGCTGACAAAGTTCACCGATGATTGTAAGTTGGGAGCCATTATTAACTCCCCAAGTGATGTTGACATCCTACAGAATGGCCTCACTGTGACTAATGACTGGTGCCAGAACCATGGCCTTAAGCTCAATGTCAAAAAATGTCGTCATCCCCTTTGGGGAAAACCCAGTTCACATGAATTAACACATCGATGGTAGTCCACTGAACACAAAAGATGTTATAAGACATCTGGGAATGCAGACTGACAGCAACTTCTCTTTTTATCACTACATTGCCACTGTGGTCAGAAAGTTTTTCTATGTGGCACATCTCATTACTAAGGGTTTTGCATCCAGGAAGAAAGAGGTCATTGTCTCCCTCTACTCTTCCCTCATTAGGCCAGTCATCAAGTACAATGCTCCATTTGGCATGTACCTCACTAGACACCTGCAACAACTGGAGAGGCAGCAAAAGTACCTCACAGAGAGGATCAAGGGCCTTAAACACTTGTCCTATATGGACAGACTCAAAAAACTCCAACTATTGTCTGTCTCATATTGCCTAATTAGAGGCGATCTCTGCTTGACATACAAAGCTATGTCTGACCCAGCTCTGTTAGAAATGTTACATGTTACATCTAAAGAAATCCCAATCCCTCCACACCACATGCTCCAGAGACATCAACCTCATTACCACAATTAACAGAACATGCTGGCGGGACAGGTTCATAACCCAGAGACTGCCCATGCTATGGAACAGACTTCCCATACATGTCAAGCAGAGCACCTCGCTGACCCTCTTCAAGAGAAATCTTGAGGAGTGGATGGGAAACATAAAATTCACCCCAGGGATAACACCAGTGGCTCTACTCAACAGAGGCACTGGGAACAAAGGTTGGGTGGCACTATGCCAAGGTAATCCTATGGTTAGGCTTGTAAAGGCCCTAGGGCCATTAGCCTAGTACACACCTATGAACCTATGAATACATTTAAACTTTAGTCTATTCCTGTATTAAGTATACTTTGTTTTCTTTTCTTCTCTATATTTTTATTGCAAACAAAATCACAAAGCTGCATATGCACCATAAACAATAATTAAATTTTAAAACACTCAGTAACTTTTGCATTACTGTATACAATATAAAGAAGAGGAGCCCACCCTAGAAGAAGTAAGAACAGCACTAAGGAAGATGAAGTCAGGGAAAGCAGCAGGCTCAGATGAGGTCACAGCAGATATGATAAAGATGCTGGGTGAGATAGGGGAGAAATGGCTCCTAAAGGTACTAATAGCAACGTGGAGAAAAAGGTGTATCCCAGTTGATTGGACAATAAGCATACCCATGCCAGTGTACAAGAACAAAGGGGACATCCACAACTGTGGGTAGTACAGAGGCATCAAACTCCTATCACATTGCATGAAAGTTCTGGAGATGGTGATTGATAAATGGATATGCAGAGTAGTAGAATGTAAGATGGGAGATGAGCAGTTTGTATTTAGATCAGGATGCAGCACAATTGACCCAACATTTGCACTGAGACAAATACTTGAGAAGAAGCTAGAAATGAGGAGAGAGTCCAACTGGGCATTCCTAGACTTGGAGAAAGCATATGACAAGGTCCCAAGAAAGCTGATCTGGGCAGTACTGTGGTGTTTTGAGGTCCCAGAAACAGTGGTAGAATTAGTGCAGGCTATGTACAAGAACCCAATGACTCAAGTACGAATAGTGTTCGGCCTCACAGTGGAGTTCCCAGTGGGAGTGGGTGCGCATCAGGGTTCAGCTCTGAGTCCACTGCTGTTCATACTGATGATGGACTACATTAGCAAACAGGTTGGCGGGGACGGATCAACAAAGCTGGTGTATGCAGACAATATGGCAGTACAGGCAGACTCTGACCTAGAACTTCAGCAAAGGATAAGAGAATGGAATGCAAATCTGAAAGCACATGGGGTGAAACTAAGCACAGATAAGATAGTGGTAGTGGCAGCAAATTGGAGAAATCAGAAGAAGCTGAGAATAGAGATAGAAGGGAATATAGTGGAACAGGTAAACAACTTCAAGTATCTGGGAGGAGTAGTTGAGGAGAAGGGTTGTCTGATTGAAGAGGTCAAAGCTAGAATTAGAGGGGCTGCAGACAACTGGCATAGAATATCAGGTGTAGTCTATGACAGAAGAATGCCAAAAAAGTTGAAAAGTAAGGTGTACAAGACTGTGGTGTGACCAGTACTACTGTATGGCACAGAAACCTGGGCATTAAAGGAAGAACAGTTGAAGAAGCTAGAGGTGATGGAAATGAAGTGTCTGAGAAAGGTGATAGGATGCACACTGTGGGACAGACGGAATAGGACATAAGAGCAGAAACCAAAGTAGCTCCAATTGCAGAAAATATCAAAATGAACAGATTATGGTAGTTTGGGCATGTGTAGAAAAGCAGAAGACAATCTGATGAGGAAAATTTGGGACAGACAGGAAAAAGGTAAGAGGAAATGAGGACATCCAGCAAAGAGGTGGCTGGATTGTATGAAAGAAGATCTGTGACAGTCAGGCATGAGTGTTGAAAAAGGCAGGAGTGTGGCACTGAATCGAGAGAGTTGGCAACAGTTAAGACGATACCATGACCCCATGAAGGAAAACGGGGAAAAAAGGGGGCTAATGATGATTATGATGATACAAATTAGACTAGTCATTATGATCTTCTAAATTGTAGCTACTAAACCAGCCTGGCAAATGTTAGGTTAAAATTGTTAATATATAGATCTGATGTAAACTGATTAAGAGTAGTTACTTATCAACATTTCTAAAAGTTTTAACATTTTTCCAAAAAATGTGTTTTATAGTATTCAAAGAAATAAATTTAACAGACATCCAATCAGAACTGTGCCAGTATTAAACTTAATAACCAAAAGGGTATGACCTATTATGCTACAATGTCCATGTGCAGAACAGATCAATATTTCTTGGATACAAAGAGTAATATAGGTAAAAAGCAGGGGGGGGCTAATCTAATTAATCAAGAAAAGGCCTAGAATCAGAGATGTAAGCTTTCACAAAGACAGACACTAATATAACAGCCCCCAGATAGGGGTGAGTCAGTCTACTAAAGAGATTGGGGGCCACTTAGAGGAGTATCGGCAATCTCTTTCTTTAAAAAAGATTATTAGCTTTTCAGAAATCTGTTGAAGTAATAAATAAAAAGATGATGTAGTGATCTCTATTCTGAAGCTATGTACAGTCTGGTGGCAACCACAGTTTCTGATCTCTTGTTAACCCTAACACTGAGGAGAAATGACCTAAAATATAAATCGCTGGAAGAAAAGGGAGAGACATTTTTATCAAGTGTTGTACCCTCTCATGCATCTTGTACCAAACGGGTAACTTTTGCAGTCTCAAAATATATGCTGTTTATCAGTGGGAGTACCATTGCAAACTGAGTAGCTCTAAGTGGTAAATAGCCCTACATTTTTCATTTGGGCAGGGGTCTAGTACCCTTTATAGTCAACCCCTCAGCTTGTGTGCTAGTAACATATGGGTAAAGGAGACAGCTTCAGACGTCCTTTATAATGGGTAAGAAGGTCTAGGTTATAGCCAGACTGAAAAGAGACATAAAATCTATGCATTTTTGAAAATTTGTGCAATATACAATGTCTAGTAAGGAGGATATAGAAACTATTCCACAAGCCTTCATTGATAAGGTAAAATGGTGTATTTCCTGCAAGACTTATGATATTGATTGGAATCTACTAAGAGTTTTTTTCAAAATAAGGGGAGTGAGATACAGCAGATCTTACTTATAAATTCCTCCAAAAAGTTTGGTGAGGGAAGTCAAATGACTTTTGTAGTTTCAGAAATGGTAATAAGAAGAGTTTACCTTTGACAAGTCAGACAGTTTGCCACTCATGAAAAATCCATTACTGTACCAGTCATTCCAATTTAACATACATCTATATATCTTGATATGTGGATTGCCCCAAATAGGTGCTTCCAAGAACCATAGATTTAAAAAGAGATAAGAAGTAAATAAGCTTCAGAGGCTTCCAGGTGATACATAATAAATTCTAAATACAGAGATGAGGTGGAAGAGTTTGCCAGAAACAAGTAAGGGACAGGTGTGGCTTACTGTTTAACAGGCTTGCTTTAAGTTTTATGTACAAAGATGAGTGATCTTCCAAGCTGTCCTGAAATAAGGCTTGTTTTGGTGGCTTTGGAACATTTTCTTATATTAAGATGATCTCCACATTTCCTATACAGAATAATAACATACTTTGGAAGCACAGACCTCTTACCATACCTCTCAAACTCTTAGCACAAGAAATCTGGACAAAGCCTGACAAAATGGGGGGAGAAAGGGCCAGAAATAGGGACATATTTTAAATATTGCTCTTATAAACTTAGAAAGCTGCTAGACTAACACGTTTTTTTAGCATACATTTTCTGAAGGATTTGAAGTCTGAAATTCAACTGTATGTCATTATTTAGAGAGTTCACTCCTCATATCATCCCAGTAATCTGCCAGAAAACCACAGATTGTCTGAGGAACAGGCTAAAAATATAAGCCAAAAATCTGGACATTCTGTGAAAATCTGTACAGTTGAGAGGTATGCCTCTTACCGTCCCAAACAAATTGATTTGTGAGCCTGTCTACTTTAATCCCCTAGCTGGCTCGCTGTAGGTGGTAGGGACTGGTAGGTGCCCAGGAATATAATGTAATGTACCCCTAGCTGGCTCACTATAGGTGGTAGGGACCGGTAGGTGCCTAGGAATATCATGTAATGTAGGGTAGAAAATCAAATTGAGTTGTGAGCCTGTCTACTTGTATCCCCTAGCTGGCTCGCTGTAGGTGGTAGGGACTGGTAGGTGCCTAGGAATATCATGTAATGTTAGGTAGGTGGTAGGGACTGGTAGGTGCCTAGGAATATCATGTAATGTTGGGTAGGTGGTAGGGACTGGTAGGTGCCTAGGAATATCATGTAATGTTGGGTAGGTGGTAGGGACTGGTAGGTGCCTAGGAATATAATGTAATGTAGGGTAGATGGTAGGGACCGGTAGGTGCCTAGGAATATCATGTAATGTAGGGTAGGTGGTAGGGACCGGTAGGTGCCTAGGAATATAATGTAATGTTGGGTAGGTGGTAGGGACTGGTAGGTGCCTGGGAATATCATGTAATGTTGGGTAGAAAATCATGTTTAAAGCTGTTATTTTCATTCCACAATGAAAGTTTAAGGTGCTTCAAGAATGGACCAGGCGAAAAAAATATCATCCCAAAGTGGGATTTAAAATTTAATGAGATCATGTCAGAATTATCACATCTGATTTTAAACCCAAGTGCCTCGAGCAGGCTTGACACCAAACTATTGGGGGAACCATTTACTGTTTAAGACTAATGCAGTTGCATTAGCTGGGAGCAGTTCCGACCTTAAGACCAGATGCCTTATCAGTATCAGCATATAAGATGGGTCTTTCACTGATTTTTTTCAGTGTATAAGATACAATCATCATCAAACAGAAAAATACAGGATTCATTCCCCATAAATGTCCATCCATGCAGAGAATTATCACTTTGGGGGGGGTTGTATATCCAATAAGAAAAGGGTTGTTGAGAGTGGGCAGGCTTGTCTGATGCCTCTTTGCAGAAAAAAATTGGGGGGGGTATAACAGAGTCCATTAAAACTCTAGGATATGGGTTGTCATAAATAGTTTGTACACTTTTAATAAACCCTTTGGGAATTTCATCACTCTGTGATCAACCAGAGATAGCCCCATCAGATCGAGTTGAAGTCTTTCCCAAAGTCAGTTAAGGGCTGCCACTGCCAGCTGGGCATTCTTTTATAAGACCTGAAGAAATAACATCAATGTCCTTATACGGTCAGTACTAGACCTGTCTTTCACAAAACCTGTTTGAGAAGGTGAAATTAAGTAAAGTAAAACCTGTTTTAGCACATTAGCCAGAACCTTCGCATATAATTTTGCCTCTATATTGATATGCAAAACAGGGCTATATTTCCCTACAATTGTATGGCCTTTGCCTGGTTTGGTGAATACAACTGTGCAGGATTCTCTCATAAAAGGTGAAACGGTGATTGTTGCTTTTATGTTGTTAAATAATACAAGATGAGCTTCTGATTTGTGTTAGAATAGGAGTTTTTATAGGCTCACATTAATTTCATCTTGGCCTAGAGCTTTAGCAGAGGAGAAGTTTCTGATCACATGGGAGATATCCTGAAGTATTATCTTAGTTTGTAGGATATCTTTCTCATGCCTTTGAAGCCTGGGAAGTTCTATCCCACTAAAGAACAGTGAGGGTTTAGTTGAATCTGACAAGGTATCATTCAGTTCATCAGGATGGGAGTATAAAGAAGCATAGCAAGCTTAAATAGTCTTGTTCATGGGGTATGAATCAGTAATAATCATTGTCATCCCCTTAATACAACATATCCAACTTGTAGCTTGCCTCTGATATATCTTATAAGCAAGAACTGTACCCAGTTTGTCTTAAACAGCTCAAGTTTGTACAGGTCATTGCTTCAAATGAAGCATAAACATATTCAACAGCAGATTTATCGGGGTTCTTTTTGCCATTTTGTGTTCACTAACAAGTTTATCTTTAAATTGTGAGGCTCTACCCTTGGAGTCCTGCTGTTGGATCTCACTGTCATTATTAAAAAGGACCTCAGCTTTTGCCAATGAGCAAATATCTCTTAGGTTAAATATGAATGATTCCCACCAGGCATATATAGAAATGGAAGTTAAAGGGATGTTCTCATGAATGTCTGACCTTACTGTGTAATAAACATCCTTAGGATGGGATTCTTCAAAATTAGTGTATTCATTCTCCAGGCCGTGAATGTAGAACCTTGAGAAAGACTCCATTGTAAAGACATTTCAATCTCCTCATGTTCAGAAAAAGGACAGGAAGGATGTCCATATTTGAAACTTGTGCTAGAAAGCTTCCCAAATCCATGAAGTAGTCTATTCAACTGCATGTATTTAATGACAGGGATGTAAAAGTAACCCTGGGTAAGTAGGATATAGCTGTCACCAAATATCTATCAGATGTAATTGATCCATTAGGCTCAATAATATGTTTTGGAATTTCATATGTAGCTATCTACCCAGCATGGTACAATTCACTATCATGTCAACAACCACACTGACCCTCCCCCCACACTAAGACTGGTGCATGGCATGAGTTTATTTTATTTACCTCAAAGATTAAACCCCATATGTGCTGTGGAATATCTGTATTAGGACCATAAACAGTTCCCAGAAGTATTTCCTCCCCTCGGGTGGACATCCTGCTAATTGCCAATCTACCTTCACCATCTTTCTTGTGATCCAATAAAGACCATCCGAAACATGGATTAATAAAAACAGCTCCTCCACATTTTGAAGATGAGGTTGTGATCAACACTGTAGGGTTACCCAAAGTGCTAACTAGACATCTATTTATGCTTCTTCTGAAGTTTCAGCTCCTGAGTAAAAAACAATGCCATAGTACTGTCTTGCTAAATATGCAAATTAATTATGTTTATGATTGGAGCATAGTCCCCTAAGATTAATGGTAAGAACATTAAGTACTGACATATTTACATACAACACTAAAAAATGTTACAAGGTAAATAGTGCATTCAAAAGATATAGAAATAGATCACTAATGAAAAAGATAGCTCCCTTGAGCTACTTACAGTAATATTTAAAGCATGATGCCCCAAGACTATAGTAAAAATGGGGCACTTAGCCTGTACGTCTCACCTGTATATGGCACACTTGAATCAGTACAGTCTCTCTCTACTCCAAATCACCAAGTATGGAGGGAAAGCAAAGACACCAAATATAGAGCAGTTATGGTTTCTTAGTTTTAACGGTTTATTTTTCATCAGTTTTTCTCCTATGGCAGCAGAATTGTGTGTTCTACTTTTATTATTCAAGAAACCTTGATGAACTAGTTTTGTGTGGATATTATTCCATCATGCTTGGAAAAACAGGAAACAGGAGTCTCTGTAGGTTGTGGTGATCCATTCATGATGCCAATCAGAGGGGAGTCTGTACCTGAAGAATGACCACTGTTGATGATAGTCACCTTAGATAATAACTGTCTAGAAACTTCCTAGTGTGGAAATTTCTCTTGTGAGCTTGTGACTTTGGGTAGGTTATCAGCACTGCAAAGTCCATAAGTCATATGAGAAGCATATGAGTCTACTGTTGCACATTTCTTGGGTCAGTAAAATGTTTGGATCATATCAGCACAGGGGAGTCTCCTTGCAAGTCCAGATTTTGACAGGATCATTATACTGATTGGTGAAAATATCCTGCCATTGTCAGTAGAAAGTGTTGTAGTCTCCAGTCCTTGTTGCACTGAAATGCTGAGTGGAGGTCTAGCAAAAAGGAATAGCAATAAATGCTGAATCCCTTCTTTTTGAAAGATTGTAGGCATTTTTAAATTTTTTTTTGGGGGGGGTAATGGGGATTAGAGCACCATATTCACACATTTGCCTTATTGTTCATTAGTCCCCCCTTTCTTCTATATTTATTCCAAAGTGTGTTATATACTGAGAACCATAAATAAAAACTAGTATAAACTAACAAAAATCTATATTATCTGTTTCCATATTTGCTACAGATAGCTATGAAGTCCAAAAATTAGTGTTTTTGTACAACAGCAAACAACACTGCATCCTTCAAGTGGAAGAAGGCATTCCCCAACCCCTTCTACTTATCTGCATGAACTCCAAGATCTAAATATCACCAGGAAACTCCAATCTCAATACAGGCACCTGGTCCCCTTTATCTATAACATTTTTTTTTTTTTTTTTATGAACTGTCACCTAACATGGTTGTTGGATCAACAAATGAGATGTCTGATTACATAAACCCACTTAAAAGTCTATTGGTAAGATATACCATGCTGAAATTACCTATAACCGCATATTTAGGTTCATAGGTATGTACTAGGCTAATGGCCTTGGAGCTTTTACAAGCCTAGTCCATAGAAGTGCCCTGGCATTGTGCCATCTGACATTAGTTCCCAGTGCCTCTATCAAGTAGAGCCACTGGGGTGATCTCTGGGGTGAACTTTCTATTTCACTTCCACTCATCAAGATTTCTCTTGAAGAGGCCCAGTGAGGTGCTCTGCTTTGCTTCCTTTGACTGCTTTTACTTCTCCAGGTTAGGATGAACTTGTAGGATAATACACTTATGCATACTGGTATAAAATGTTCTGATTACTGTTTATACTTTAAATATACTGTGTATTTTATCTTTTGATATTGCCTGTGTAATTTAATGGCATGTTTAGTCCTTTAGTATTAAAAATTGAGAAGTCTTCAACAGGGAAACAATAAATACTACTTTTAATTTAGTTTTTAATTATATACGTGTGTGTGTGTGTGTGTGTGTGTGTGTGTGTGTGTGTGTGTGTGTGTGTGTGTGTGTGTGTGTGTGTGTGTGCATGTGTGTGTGTTTATCAATATATTCATTATCTTCACTGGTGTGCAAATTACTGTAAATATTTTAGGCAAACTTTTTAATGACATTTTGTTAAAATGTGTTCATGTACAAATTACTCATTAGAGCTCCAAAAATGAATACAGTAGTTAATGAAACCATGAAAATATAATAAGAACAAATTACTATTAAAATTATAAAAACTGAACATTTTATAGTGTTCTGGTTTCTACTGAAATCACTGCCTTCACACATGACACTGAAAAGTGTATTCTGTAATATAAACAACAATATGTATTAAAAATACAACAGTGATAAATAATAGAAACACACTAAATGCAATAAAATGTTACATGAGATGGGTTAACTCAAAGGTATGGCTTTTAATACACATTTCAAAGTTAAATGCTATTTGAGACATGAAGTGTTGGGCAGGGGTCTGTTACTAAGTTTTGTTGCTGTTGAAATTCTTTTCCTTCTAGATCATTCATCCAGTATCCTACTCTAAGACTTAATAATATACTTTTAAAAAAAGAAAGGGCACATTTCTATGATTCACAGTGTTTGCAAAGTCCATTTTATGCCTAATTGCATATTAGTGTTTTTATGTTCTTTAGCACACATTTTTCTGATTGCTTTTCCAAAATGAAATGACTAACACATCAGTCATGCAGCTATATACACCACACACATACCATTACAATAAACATGTACATATATATGTATACACATAAATGTGCGATGTCCATTAGCTTTGCATATCCTTTCTAATGATTCTGCAACTTGAATAAGTGTTACAAGGATAGGAACTGCTGGCCTTTGAATGACATCATCTTCATTTTGAAATCTATCATTCTCTAACATATCTTTCAAGTTTAAACTTCTTTGAAAAGAAACTTTGGGAAAGTACTCATTATTTTTATTAGACCATCAATATTCAGAAAAAAAAATAGTTATTCTGTGTTACTTTCTCAATGTTATTATGATAAACTGAATGTGTCAAGCACATAGACAGATAACCACTATCAGGCCTTCTCTGATTACTCAAAATAGGTAGGTATTTCATCCATATTTCACTGACATTCATTCGTGAAAACCTGTCATGATTTTTGCAGAAATTTATGTTAAGAAAGTGATTTTGATTGTTTATTCCGATTAAGTCAAATTCTAAGATAACAATCATAAATGTATCAAAAAGTCCCTATTGTGATTGTTTGGTTTATTGTTTTGTAGTTAATAATTAAGTGTTAAAAAGACAATAATCTTGTTTGCTTCTTTATTTTGTCTATATTAAGTGCATGCTATCCAATGCATCTTTGTTCTGATGTTTTATGTATTTATTCACATTTACTTTGCCCCCAACCATGGCTGAAAATAGTTATTTTTTAGATCTGCTTAGTATTTCACTAAATTCACATCAAGAAGTATTTTTAGAAATTGTGGCAAAAAACAAAACAACTAGCAAAGGAATCAAACTGATGAACTATCTTTCTAAACTTATGCACATTTGTGGTAAAGCCTAATCTGATAGTGCATACTAAGAGTGAGGGGTACTTTATCCACTGGAATCTGCTGCAGAATTAAATAAAAAGCTGTGTTAAAATTACCATTGGAAGATTACCTTGGGAAGAAAAGCATAGGTTTGTCTTACTGACACCCATTGTTTGTGAAACAACTAATAAAGTTTCTCTGAAGTAAATGTCTGCAGCTCTGACATTAATTTAGACTGATTTAAAGAAAGTAAAGGCTATATGGAACAATGTTTTTCAACAGAAGTACTTTAGGTGTGTAGATTCTGACAAACCAAACAATGGACAGGCATCTCCGTTAAGCATGACATTCGGGTTCTCAAGCATATATATATTTCAGAAACTAACCGTCATGTCTGAGCTAAACTTCTGCCCTTTGCAAGGTCATAATTTACTGAAATAACTAGCATATTTACCTTATCAATAAAATAAGTTAGGCACAGGCTAAATTGGATGTCCTAGTTACACCAAGCAAGTACATAACTTCACTGAGTTTTGAGGGGGGAGTGAATACTTCTATACACTGACTGAGAATTGTTTCCTTTTGATAAGAATAGGTATCATGTATGGAAGGATACCATGAAACTCCACAGATATCATACAACTCAGGCTGTAGATTTAGAGCAACTGAGCTATAAGATTCAGATTAATGCTATCCTGAAAACTGAACGACCCATTATGTGCCCTGGAATTCAGTCTGGAAGCATCAGGGTCCTAACCACCTCAAGCAAACTCATCATGCCTATATCTGCTCTGCTGTAAGAATCAGTGTTTTATGAGCATTGTACTTGTTTTAATGTAAAGTACTGATAATCAGCATTATTCAAGACATTATTCAGTCTTTTTACACAAATACATTATATACATTGTTTGAGGTACTGTGTTAATTTTACTTTATTTCTATACTAAGTTAATTTTATTTGATTTCTTAGCCTATGATAATGCCAGCAAAAGCCTTCCAACTAACTAACTAACTAACTAACTAACTAACTAACTAACTAACTAACTAACTAACTAACTAAAACTGTTAGCCTGCAGATAACTATAATAATCTGGCTAAAATCATATATAGCAGAAAGGAAGCAAAAGCTAAATGGACAGATAGAATATCAAACTCTGCTTCTGTATCAAGGCAGAGTGCAAAGGTCAGATGTGTAGAAATGCAACAGACAGTTTTATATAACACACCTTGTGGGTATCATTCTTTTTATTGTACTCTCACTCACTTTCCCAAAATCAAAGGCAAACTACAGCATTAACTGCAATAACTGGAAGGATGTCTTGTATGCCATAAACTAATTAACTTTAATATGGCCAAGAAAATTTGGTCAGAGAAAGATAACCAACCACCCTTCCTGAAGACTGCCCTTTACACTACTGAACCAGATTTCATTACATCTTCACCCTATGCACATATCTTTTTAATGTGTCAGTTTGTATCATCTTTCCTACAATTCACACAAAGATAGCCTCGACCATCTCCATATCCATATCCATTCTGTGTAGTAACCCTTACTGACACAACATGATTAAAATATGATACAGATACTTTAAGTTAGTAAGATCATTGTGAAGTTTTATGATATTTGCACGTTGTCTTAAATCTTGAAACTTGCAGTTAAGAAACTATTATATAGATATGCAACACCCCATCATATGTCTTCAGTCACGTAACACTGTAGTATATTAGAACCACTATCTGTTAGCCTTTCTTTGTTTTGCTTGGCATAGACCCTGTTATAATTGAATAGTAACATTCATCTATATCATGTTAACATTATATTACATTGAAGTGGAGAACAAAGTCAATAGTTCACCAGTGAACAACAGCTGACACCAATACATAAATACATAAAATGAGTAACTGCAATATAAAAGGAGAGTCAGATGAAATGTAAACCAACTCTGCTGCTGATGATGTACAACTGATGAACTGCGTCTATATTACAACATCAAAACACCAAAAGAGCGAACGGGCTTACTTTGACACAGAATACCCAAAGCTTCTAAACCTTGAACGGCCAGAACAAGTGATTTTTTTCCCAGGGAAAAAAATTGCTGGGCCAACAAAAAAAAAGTAAAGGCATAATAGCCGAGGTACTAGAGTGATTTATTGTTGCTTGATATTAGTGTGGATTGTACTGCTGCTTTAATGATTTTACGTATCTGGAGTTTTATTAAAATCATTTTTTTTGGTATCTGGACTACTGGCAGTTCCTGTTTGTGGTTATATATAAAAAAAAAAAAGAATCTACACACAAAATAAAGTGGGAGGCTTTGCCCAACACACCCTCCCCATGTAGGGGTCTGTGCCCCCCACACCCCCTACTTAAGTATACCAACTCCAAGATCTCACTACAGTGGAGGAAACAGCAAAGTCCTGACAATGGCCCAGCAATTTTTTTTTCCCTGGGAAAAAAAATCGTTGTTCTGGCCATTCAAGGTTTAGGATTTTTGGTTATTCTGTGTCGATTTAAGAGCGTTCACTCTTTTGATGTTTCAACAGCATAATATAGACCTGATAAACTGATGTGCAGTAACAATAATACATTTTTAGGAAGAGGTGAACACCATCTGCATCACTATCAACTTTGCTTTGCATTATTTATATATTTTGTGCGGTTGTTTATAATCACACATTATGTGTTATAGCTCTACAAGGTGCTTACACAATGAGAGGATTCTGTTAATTATATATATTTGCTTGACTATAAGTGAATGACTCCATACAGATGCATGTCTGCAGATTGGTATTAACAGCAATATCATCTTATGTCCACATTCCTATTAAGAACATTTGCCATTTCATGCGATGTGTTTATTACATAAGTGGAGAATAATTTTAGGTCTGTGTTAAAATTCTGAGAAATCTAATTGCCACACTGAACATATGAATACAGGGAGCATATCATCCTCAGTCCAAGGTTACCATACCTGAGAAAATTCTCCTTCCTCTAAGGGTGTGTGTGTGTGTGTGTGTGTGTGTGTGTGTGTGTGTGTGTGTGTGTGTGTAGTATGGGTAGGTGTGATATAGTATCCCCATATTAGGAGATGCAGTGGGGCAAAGCCCTTGTAAATATGATTTAATTGCATTAGAGTAAACTTCAAGATTAGCTTTATTTCTTGCAGAATTCCGTGTCATTTCTCTTATGTGCAGGACTTGCAAATATGCCTTTCACATTTATGATAAGAAACTATAATATTTCTTAACAAGTAGCAAAATGTACTATTGCTTTACCTGTACTTTGAATGTACTACTTAGGCCAGAGTGATTTTGGTTACCCCCATTCACTGGAATATAGTGCAGCATAACACCACTTCTACAGTGCTTAACTTTTTAATGTTTCTTTACAATATCATCACCTTTTTTCTGAAACTAAGAAACTATTTTTCTCTAAGTATGCAAATGTTTTTCTGCATAGCTCATTAGGGTCTAGCTCATTAATTAGTCTGATCATGTTCACATTTATAACACTTTTCTTTTTATAATCAAGACTGAGTTACTACATTCTCACACCAGAAGATCTATTTCTGCATGTACTATTCCTTCCTTGTGGAAAACCTCATATATCATCCCCCTCCACAAGGATGGCTCTCCAACTACTGTCCCATCAGAATCCTCTCACCACTATCTAAGATCCTAGAAAAGTGTATCCACCATCAACTCCTTACGTACCTACTAACCAACAACCTACTATAAAAATCCCAACATGAATTTAGACCATCCCATAGCACCAGCACTGCTCTAATTAACTTCTCCAATACCATTAATTCACACAGGATCCAAGGAAAACTGGTCTCTGCCACCTTCCTAGACTTATCCAAGGCATTCAACACAGTTTTCCACAACAAGCTCCTTACCTGCCTCTCTGAACTCAACCTTAACAACCCCACGCTGCACTGGTTAAATAGTTACCTAAGCAACCGCTCACAATCTGTCAAATGTGGCAACTCCCTATCCCCCCACTCCCCATCACAATCTCCACTTAGCCGCCAATATTGTCCAGTATGCAGACAATACAACCCTAATCTGTTTGGCACCCAACATCCATCTTCTACAAAGTACAGCTCAAAAATCTTTCACTGAAATAGAAAACTGGCTAAACAATTACCAACTGATACTAAACCCCCTCCAAAAATACACAGTTAATGCTATTCTATCCAAACAAGCACAATGACTCCTCCTTCACCATTCTTTCAGCCAATAACACCCTCATCACTCCAGTATCTGAGGCCAAACTCCCAGGCGTCACACTTGATCAACAGCTTAAATACAATAAACACATATCTAAAGTACACAAGAAGCTTGGATGCCTCTATCGTAGCAAACAGTTCCTAACCCCCGAGTCTAGAACTACCATAGCCAGAACTCATCTCCTATTATTACTTTATGCCTCTCCAGTTCTAACCAACATTAATAAAACTGGCCTGACCAAACTCTCCATATTTCTACAGTAAAATAGCTAGGTTCACAGCCAATGCCAGATCACCCTCCCAATCCCTACTTAAACTACACTGGTTAGAATTTCCAAATTTACTATGCTATCACCAACTCAACATAGCTCATCAAATTGTTTACCACCCAGAGAGAACCTCTGCCCTAGCTGGCATGTTAAATTTCCACAACTTCAACAGGACATTACGATCCAGTAACAAATCCCTGATTGAAGTCAATTCATGCAAGAACAGCTCTGGAGAAGCCCTATTCTCCTACAAGGTCACAAAAGCATGGAACATCCTCCCTCCCAACCTCAGGCTACAAAATCGCACAACCATATTTAAAGACCTCCTTAAATTTCACCTTTATGCCAACCCTGTTTGCAGCTGCAATGACCCTGCTTGAATCCTCACCCCACTGTAGGAAGCCTTTGATGCTCACTTTACACTGTCACCTATGTGCATTAAATACTCTATAAATATTATAATTCTGATGCTCACTCTACACTGACACCTATGTGCAGTAATAGTGCTGTAAATATTGTAAATATGTACTTATGCATGCATACTATACTACTACTGTAAGGTATGTGATCTCCTGACTGTACTATGACATTGCTTTGCATTTAATGTTTTCTACCTTATATGTTAGCATTCTGCCATTTGTTAACCAACTTCTATTATTGCAATCAACTGTCACTCTTTAATAACCTATGTATTCACATTGTAACTTCCCTGAGCTTTTCTCCCCAGGACTCCACTGAAAATAGACACCTAATGTCCAGTCGGATTTATCATAGTAAAATAAATGTTAAATAAAATAAAATAAAAAATAAACAAAGTAAATATGCATACTGAGAGCATTCTATACAATGTCTACAGTTAAAAGAAGCAAAAGAGACCAGAAACACCTTTTCTTTCAAATAAAAAGCAAACACCATGCATTGTTACTCCCCCACAATTTAACTTTTTTTCCTTAATATTCTTATGATTAATGCAGCAAAGTGCAGTTTGAATAAATCCAAAAATACTGAGCTTTTTTGCTTCCACAAGATGAACTTTCATGCCACCTGCAAACGTAACCTTAATAATCTTCGCATGCTCATTAGGTAACTAGACTGCTATAAAAATAATCACATTGTCCAGTCTGGTGATGCTCCTGGTGGCTGCAAATGGCTGCCATTTGACAACTTAGACTTTTTAAATTTTATTTTTAACTTCTGAATATTAAAAAAAATAATAATAATTGTGATAGACTTCATTTTAAAGTTTTTCAACTTGACATTTTGCCTATTAATTTGTTAGTTAGTTGAGTTCTATTGGATAATATTGTTCATTACATCACTGTTGCTGTATCCTGCCAGAATCTGACCAGCTGGCAGCATCTCAGGTTTAGGGTGTCTTCCATGCACCCCAACTACTGCACAGCTTGAAAAGAGCAGGATAAAATCAGTGGGTAGAGTGAAAAAAGTGTTGAACTTTTTTGCCATTGAAGAGTATTTTTCTCTGTGGGCTTTGGGTAATCAATGGCTGGTTAGCAATTTTTCAGGGCTGGACAACTAATAACCCTGGTTGGGAATTCCTATCACTTCATCATTTTTATTTATTTTATTTTATTCATTCATTCATTCATTCATTCATTCATTCATTCATTCATTCATTCATTTATTTTGTGGAGAAAAGTATTTCTCTGTCAGAAATTTACAGTAGAGGCTTGAAATGGAAATGTTAATGGCTGTCACTAAAAGTTTTGTCTCAGAATCTTTAATTTTGGTTATGGTTCTTTGAGGTAAATGCCTTGCAAATAACTATTTTTGTGAGGAAAAAAATATTCACTTTTCTGTCAGATGTTATGTCACGTTTTAAAATTTAAGCTTTTAATATAAAAACTTCAGTTTCTTGACAGGGTATTTCACTAACCCTCCTAAGCTCTGCTAACCACTTGCCATACACCAATTTTAGTGGAGAGATGGTCCTGCTTTCCTTCTATTTTACCATTTTTGTGAGGTAAAGTATTATTTTTCAAAGAAAAAATGCTGTTAGGATTTGAGGTAGAGTGTTTGGTGTTTGTCACAAAAGAATTTTACCTCAGAACGTAATTTGTCTGCCAGCTCTTTAAGGCTCTGCTAGTCACCTAACAGACTCTTTTGCAGAAAGGCCATCAACCTGAGTCCCAGTAATTCAGTCAATTTCTCCTCAACTTGTAAAAACAGAAAAGTTATCCAAGAAGCTTACAGTTTACCTCATCTCCTGATGGGTGACTCCTCTGTGACCATTTCATATTCCATAGACTGCTTATCTCTTTCTCTAGATCCGTCTGCTGTTTCTCCATAAGAAGCCACTACGGAGAAGGAGGGAGGCACATACTCTGTGCCTGTTCAACTGCCCTTTGTGGGTAATGGAGGCAAATTTTTGCTGGCGTCAGGGAAGGGACCAGGTGATCTTCCTTCAATAAACCACTCTGAGAAGCTTCATCAATTGTAAGAAGCCCACTTTTTCTGGCAAGTCTTCCAGAAAAAGGAAACATAAAACTAGACATTTTTCTTCTCCTAAGGCAGATAAGGAGGGTTGCCTGGTTTTCTTAAAGATTTATTTAGAGCCTTTCTAATGAGTCTTCTACTCATTTCATAAGAAAAAGATTTTCCTTCTAGTCAGATTCTAATTCCCTGTCTGAGGCACAGAAATTAGACTTGGACTGTGTTTCTAAAGGTCACACTCCACAGAATGGCAAATCTGACTCTGGCGAAAGATCTTCTCTAGACTCTCCTGCTGAAGATTTCTCTTTTTCTGATACTATTACCAAAATGAAGGACATCTTTCAGTGAGAATAAACAAAATACCAGAATACCCGCCAAGATATTATGATTTGTTACAGATTAACTTTTCTCGACTTGCGGCAATTCCTCTTGTGTTCCCAGACTTATCTGGACAGTCAGCCACGTGCTTCATGACAGTCTGATAAATTATTTGAGGTGGCCAAGATCCACAAAGTCCTTTTTCCTAACCTCAGGTCAGACCATGCATTAATTTATTAGTCCAAATCATCTTCAGCCAAATTAATTACATCTGGCTGCATTCCTTCTGACAAATTGGGAAAAGCCTTTGATAGGTTTAGGAATAAAGTTTATATTTTCCCCCACATTGATCTTCAGAATACTAACATTTAGGCTCAAATATCTAAGATTCTACTGGCTTCTTTTGACAATATGAGAACAGTAATTGCTGACTTCCTTCAGAGTTTTAAAATATTTCTGAGTTTCATGCTATCTTCTGTGTCTTAAGTAAGCGAATGTGCTGATGACACTGCTGATGCTGTCTTTGGAGTGACTGTCACAGGGTCAGTGATTTGAAGATTTGCCTGGCTACATTCTAAAAATTTACCAGATGATGTTGAAGTGAAATTATGAGCAAATTAATGAAATAATGAATGATCCACTGAACAAAGAAGTAGTAGGAGTTTATTTATTTATTTTATTTTATTTATTTTACATTTGTTGACCAGGATAGTCCGACTGCATACTTGTCCATTTTCAGCGGAGGCCCAGGGAGAAAAACTCCGTACATACATACATACAGAAAAAATGCTACATTAAACAAGTTAAAGCATTGTTACAGATACAATACATATGATAAAAGTCATTAATTTTGTCATATACAAATCTGATTTGTTATAGAGTAACAATTAGGAAGCAATGCATGGGTGGCCAGAAGACCTCTTTAGCACATGATTATATTGCCAGATTTAGTCAGGGTTAGAGCAAGGACATAATATAATTTATAATGATAAAATTTTTGTTTTACTTGGATCGCTTGTCTGTGTACTTAATAAAGGATTTTCGACTGGAAACAGACTTCCTGCCTTACTTGGATTACTTTCAAATACTTAATAATGCTGTACAATTATATATTTTCTATTATTATTTTTTGTTTTGACTTAAGACGAGTTTAAGTTCGCTACTTCTACTACATTAGTCTGATCTGATTAATATATAGTGATTAACTAGAAATATATGGACTGAAAATCTTCCACACAGAGAAGTTTCTTACACTGTTTTGTTTTTGGACCCACTACACTTGTTTAGTGGGTTGTTTTGAGACTTCAGGGATACCACGGAGATTACTTGTTTTTTCCTTTAGTTTTGCAGACCATACCTAATTACCATTTTATTTTTGTCTGCTCTGTCTCCCTCATTCATTTTAGGTGCTCCATTTTCTTTTTTTTGTGCAACATAAAGAAAGAAAAAAAAACATACAAGATATACTAATGGGAAAAAGTCCGGGGTGACCGGACCTTTTCTGTTAGTATATTCTCGGATTTACAATGGGCACAGTGGTTGGGCTGGCCAATCAGCGTGCTCATTTTTGAATATTAATGGCCAGTCATTGTATAATAGAAAACAGGTTTACCTTCATATCGTCGATCACTCATGATCGACCGGCCACTTAATCTAACTGTTTCCGCAAAACCAAAGCACAAAACTTTTAAAATGTCAAAATAATGTTAAATTTCGACATTTCTGGCTGCGCCACACCTCCACACCAGTGCTACCATGGGTCAAAAAGGGGGCAAGGTTTTGCCGTTCGGTTATATGGAATTCGCCATTGGAGACGTTCACACTTCAGTATTCGCGGAAGTGGTTTTGCCCATATTGGGATTGACGATATGAAGATAAACCTAGAAAAACACTATATACATAAGTGGAAAAGATTTTCTAATCAATAGCAAATCAAGAATCAGGACCCTTTTTAAGGTTCAGACTCGTGTGATTTTTCAGTATTTGTGTGAGATGTTATCCACTGATCTTTCGTACTCTTCTATTGGGATCATTCTTTTGGCCACCTCTGCTTGTCTGCCCCTTAGATCCTCCCCTTTCCACCCTATTTCAAATGAAATGGTTTTTGAATGGGGTTTTACATATCTGTCTGCCTAGAAGGTAGGTGTCTCTTTCCTGTGATTTTCATTTTGTACTGTAAATACTTACACAGTTTCCTTGAGAACCTGTGCATGAGGCTAATATGAAGTTATATTTCTTAGCACATATCTTGCTGACAGAGTGCTACTCTCTCTCTCTCTCTCTCTTTGCTCTGAGGCAAGAAAGTTCTGGCAGGATATGTCCCTTATTACTCAGGCTACTGTGACAGCGATCTCAGAATATCTACTGTTTTGGTAAGTATACACACAGCTGTAATTTATTGCTTATAACAAACTGAACCACTGTTACAAACCTCTGACTTTTTTATAGTTTCTTTGTTTTTATATATATATATATATATATATATATATATATATATATATATATATATTTTTTTTTTATTCAGCTGCTCTTACTGTAACTCTTAGTTGCTCTTCCGCGTGCTGTTATCTATTCAGTCGCTCTTACTCTGCACTTATTACTGTTAGTTGCCTCCTAATTTACTGCTTTCTGCACTTGGTTTTTAGTCATTTGTTAATTTAATTGCATTTATTTGAATTGTATTTGCTGCTGTTTAGCTGCTTTTCTGTAATAAAAAAAAAAAAAAAAAAAGAATTCTAAGCTTGTTTCCTGCCTTTCCTGTAACTAATCAAGTCCAGATACAGACTTGCTGTATCCAGGACTGTTGGTAAGCTTCTGAGGCCCCCAAGCCCTTCTGTGTTGGAGAGAAGCCTTCTAGCTTATCAGTGGGAGTGGTAAGCACTAGGTAACCTATCTATCACAGGAGGAGTGGTTTCTGGCCCAGAAGTTATAGTTTATTGGCCATTTGGGAAGCTTTTCTATCTCTTCCAACCTTCTGATTTAAAAGCCTGTGTTTGCACTTGTTTCCTGCCTTTTCTGTTGCTAGTCTAGTCCAGGTAGAGATTTGCCGTATCCAGGACTCTTTGTAAGCTTCTGAGCCCCCCAAGCATTTCCATGTGGGAGGGAAGCCTTCTTGCTTATCAGTGGGAGTGGTAAGCATCAGGTAGCCTATCTACCACAAGAGGAGTGGTCCCAGGCCCAGAAAGTGTAGCTATTTGCTGTTTGAGCAGTTTTTTTCCATCTCTTTCAACTTTTGGGTTTGAAAGCCACACTTGTGCGTGTTTCCCGCCTTTCCTATAACTAGCCTAGTCTGGTTACAGAGTTGCTGTATCCAAGATTGTTAGTAAGCTTCTGAGCCCCCCAAGCCTTTCTGTGTTGGAGGGAAGCCTTCTAGCTTATCAGTGGGAGTGGTAAGCACTAGGTTCCCTATCCTCCATGGGAAAAGTGAGTTTTGGCCTAGAAATTGTAGTTTATTTTGCCATTTGGGCAGTTTTCCATCTCTTTCAACTTGCTGCGCGTTTGTACTTGTCCCCGCCTTTCCTGTAACTAGTCAAGTACAGGTACAGATTTGCTGTATCCAGGACTCTTTGTAAGCTTCTGAGCCCCCTAAGCCTTTCTGTGTTGGAGGGAAGCCTACTAGCTTATCAGTGGGAGTAGTAAGCATTAGGTAGCCTATCTACCACAAGAGGAGTGGTTCCTGGCCCCAGAAATTGTAGCTATTGGCCATTTGGGCAGTTTTTTTGCATCTATTTCAATGTTCTGCTTTAAAAGACGCACTTGCACTTGTTTCCCACCTTTCCTGTAACTAGCCTAGTCCAGATACAGAGTTGCTGTATCCAGGACTGTTCGTAAGCTTCTGAGCCCTGCAAGCCTTTCTGTGTTGGAGGAAAGCCTTCTAGCTTATCAGTGGGAATGGTAAGCACTAGGTAGCCAGTCTACCATGAGAGGAGAGGTTTTTGGCCCAGAAATTGTAGTATATTGACCATTTGGACAGTTTGTCCATCTCTTTCAACTTTCTAACCTACTGGGTAGCACTAGAAAGCCTTAAACTGATACAAGTCTTCTCGCTTAGAAGAGAGACTTTGGAGTGATTAAGTATCAGTTTTCTGTACTTTCTTGCTGTAGTTAACTATTTTCCGCCTAAACGCAGATTTTCCAGCATTTATTGTAATTTAAAAGCTTGTTTTTTTTCACATATTGTACTTATTTGACCTCCTGCACTTTTAAAAAGTTTTTTGTTTAAATAATTTGTTTAACTGTTGTAGGCGACACACTAAAGTGCGATTGCCTTTTCTGATAGTTTGTAATCGTTTCAAGCTGTTTTAAGTGTATTTTTTACTGTTTTTGCCTTATCTTTTCAAAAAAACAAAAAAAAAATCCTTGTTTCCCACCTTTCTAAGCTAGTATAGTCCGGTTTTCAGGCTAGTGCTGAATTCAGGGCTGTGATACTAGTTTCTGAGTTGCCCATACCTTACTTGGATAGAAGGAAGTTTCTCTGTTCACCTGTGAGAGAGGTGAGCATTGAGCAACCTATCTGTCCCTTGAGGAGTGGTTCCAGCCCAGAAGTTAGTAGTTTATTGGCCATTTTGGGCTAATTTCTATCTCTTTCATTTCCCTACTATAAAAACCACATTTGCATGGTTTTGCGCACCGGGCAGTGCCAGTTAGCTATGGTTAAATTATTCCCAGCTCCACTAAGCCTCCTCTTCAGTTTTTCCCTTGAAACCAGTCTAACTCTCAACCTTAGCACTCAAAAAGAATCCTACAGCCCAGCACTTGCTCAGACCTAATACCAAGCACTAATATACCCTGACACTGATTGCCCAGCAGGGCAAGGCTCTTTATTCACCCCTCACCAACCAAGCGACTAAGCAGCTCACCCTACTATTCAGGCATACCAAAGGGCAATTTCAGGTGTACTCTCCAGTCCAGCTGGTGAATCTGGGTGTCCTGAGGCAATGTTACAACTGCCTCATGTACACAGACAACCCTCTCCTCCTACCACAAAACACTAACATATGCGAAAGATGCAATTATACAGTCAAACTGGAAGCTAAGCTGTATCCACCCAAAACTGGAACAGACAGTCAAGAGGAGAAGGTTAACACTTGCACCACACCTCCAGCTGCACACAGACCTACTAAAACAGCACTGGCAAAAAATACACATAAATACACAAAATCATACTTGGAGGCTCTAAATAAAAACCTGCAAAAGCATCATAGACCTCCAAAGCAGACACCCAAACAACGTGCACTTCCCGTCACAAATCAGACAACACTTAAAACACAAAATCAGTGTGCCGCACAATCACAGCCCTTAAGGCGAAATAACATACCTAACACACTAGTAATAGGAGACTCTATAGTCAGGCACACTGACATCCCACTCACTAGGCTGGACAAGCAGAAGGTTACTGTTAGCTGCCTGTCGGGAGCCAGAATCCGCCACATAACACAAGCACTCAGGTCACTCCAGAGCAAGTACAAATATGACTCTGTCATTGTTCATGTTGATGAATGACCTGAGACGTACCTCCCTGGACTACATGAAAAGAGACATGAAAGAGCTCTCTGATCATGTAGCCCAGGCTGGTATGACCCTGACCCTGTGTAGCATCCTACCCACACCAAGAATGATACCGCAGTATAAAGAAAAAATTATCAGTTTCAACAATTGGGTAAGCTTCTGGTGTCATTCAAAGGTGATCCAGTGTCTGTCAGCCTGGGACAACATGCTCGATAAGCCGCGTTGCTTCACAAGAGATGGCTTGCACCTGTCACCCCTAGGCTTTCGAATACTGGCCAAGGCTCTTGCTGCCCCCATAGTGCTTTTTTTAGGCAAGGCTCAAAAGTCAAACCCACCTCCATAAACAGCACAATTAACAAAAAATTGAGGGTTATGCTTCTCACCACCAGGAGTTTAAATCTCAAAATGCACGCACTTGAAGCACTCCTCAGTATGGAGAGCATCGACATCTGTGCAGTAACTGAAACCTGGTTCAAGGCTCCAGACAGCACCCCAGGACTACCAGGTTACAACTCGTATCACATGTTTCGAAACACAAAAGGAGGGGGTGTATCCATATTCATCAAGGATACCTACACCTCCAGGTTAGTGGCACAGCATGATACCTCTGAGATCATCCATGTGCCACTAACATCAGGCGAATCTGCAATGCAAATTGTGGCCTGCTACAGATCACCCTCCATGACCCAGGACCACCACTCCACCTTTCTGGAGACACTAGAAAACATGAAGGTCCTACCGAACACCCTGATATTGGGCAATTTCAATTACCTTACCATTCATTGGGAAAACTACTCGAGTACAAACTCCCAGGCCCAGTGCTTCCTGGAATTCATCAACTCAAATGCCCTAGATCAGCTGATAACTCCCCTACCAGAGGTGAAAACATACTGGACCGGGTTATCACCAACATGGGCGACAGGTGCTCCACACCGGAGGTCAACCCGTCACTAGTTAGATCAGACCATAAACTAATCACTCTGGATGTCCACACCCCACCACCACCCCCAACTAAGGAAATCACAGTAAAAAACTTTTCTAAAGCAAACTTCATCTTACTTAAGACAGAGGTAGTAAGTTTCACAGCCCCCACGCTAAAAGATAACGCTGCCCAAGATGCAGAAACTTTTACAAATGCACTCTTTGAGCACCTACAAGGATGCATGAATCGTGCCATCCCTAGCAAAACCAAGACTCACTCCTCTAAGAGAAGGAAACCAGTTTGGTGGACCCCTGCCATAAACAGGCTATACAATAGAAGGAGGAAACTAGTTCAGAAAAAAAGCAAATCCCAAGAAGGAAAGACATCCCTGATCAGTAAGAAATTAAGGTCCCTCGTGAAATCATCCAAAGCTAACTTCGAAAGAAAAATAGCTAAGGATTTAAAAGATAACCACAAAGCTTTCTTTAGCTATGTTAAGAATCTAAGTGGCAACTCACAGATATGCACTGAACTAGTGCAAAATAGCACAAAGTGTACTGAACCTACTGATACTGCCAACATCCTGGCAGATAGATTCAGTGCAAACTTCACCCCCCTCTCACCTCCAAAAGGGCCCACAACAATACTGGAAAAGTGTAGTGTCCCAAAAATCACAGACACACAGGTGAAAACAGCCCTGCATCTTGCACGAACTACAGAACGAACTAACCTCCCAACCTAAACATGCTGTTAAACCTCAGCCTCTCCACAGGCTATTTGCCCATATAATGGCACACAGCAATGGTTATTCCACACCACAAAGGAGGGGCCACAACTGACCCTGGTAACTATTGCCCCATAAGCCTGACTATCCTGGTCTGCAAGGCTATGGAGCACATTATCATGGAACTCATTAACAAAGACATTGGGAACCTCCAAACACTTGACCCGACCTAGTTCAGCTTTGTTAAGGGCAGATCATGCCTACTAAACCTGGTTGACTTCTTCGAGACAGTCACCAAAGCCATAGATGAGGGAAAGGTGGTTCACGCAGCCTACCTTGACCTCGCCAAGGCTTTTGACACCATTCCCCACTCGAGTATTACAGAAAAACTCACCAGCCTGAACATAAACCCCTACATCACAAGATGGGTTGCCAACTGGCTTACAGACAGAACTCATATGGTAAGAATGACAGGCTCCAGGTCTGACTCTAAACCAGTCACAAGTGGTGTCCCACAAGGCTCGGTCCTGGGACCCCTACTGTTCGGCATATACTTCTCAGAAGTGCAGGCAAACACAGGAGGACTATGGCTAAACAAGTTCGTCGATGACTGCAAACTAATTGACTCTTCGGCTGACACAGACATCCTCCAAAAGGGCCTTACTGAGATGGACACCTGGTGTCAAAGTTATGGCCTCAAGCTAAATGCAAAAAAAATGCATAGTCATCCCGTTTGGGAAAAACAAAACACCCACAAATTACCACAAAGATGGCAGCCCCCTTAATACAGAAGAGGTAATAAGAGATCTGAGGACCCAGGTAGATAGTAATCTCTCAATATTGCCAAAGTAGTTAAGAAGTTCTTCTATGTGGCTCATCTAATTACTAAAGGGTCTGCATCTAGAAATAAAGAGGTTATAGTGCCCTTCTACTCGTCACTCATTAGACACATCATAGAGTACAATGCCCCATTTGGGATGTACCTCACAAGACACTTCCAACAGCTGGAAAGACCACAAAAGTACCTCACCAAGAGGATTACTGGCCTCAAGCAAATGTCCTATGCAGCTCGACTGAAAAAACTCTGGCTGTACTCAGTGGCATATCGCTTACTCAGAGGTGATCTCTGCCTGACTTACAAAGCCATGTCCAACTAAGAATCGATGGACATGCCCCACCTAAAGAAATCCAAGTCACTATGAGCCATGCACTCTAGTGAGCTAAACCTTGCAACAACAATAAATGGAACATGCTGGAGGGATAGATTCCTGTCACAGAGACTCCCCATGTTTTGGAACAAAATTCCAAACTACATTAGGCAGAGCCCCTCACTAACACTTTTCAACAGAAACCTTGACAAGTGGATGGGTAATAGAAAATACACCCCTGGAATCACTTCATTGGCTCTGCTTGACAGAGAATCAGTTAATTAATCAATGGGGAGGCGAAAGCCGGCACACTCTGGCTAGGCTTATAAATGTCCTCGGGCAGATAGCCAGGCACCTACCTATGAACCTATGTACCTATTAAGAGGTTTTATTCAAGGCTGTTTGAAGAACTGGAGCTGCTTGTGCTGTTACACAGTCTGTCCAGATTGTTAGCAGTCACATAATCATATCTGGCAATAAGGCAGTTTTATTTTCATTCAGTAAAAATATTTTTGGTGCTGCTTTTTTTGAAAGGAGAAAATACTTGATACTAGACGTACTTGGGACAATAACTTGTGCTTTGCATGGAAAGTTTCTGCAGTCACTCTTGCTAGTTTATTGGATGTGGACTTAGCTTTATTAAGGCTCAGTCCCTCTGTTAAATAAGCTCTGCTAACTGCTGGTCATCAAATATGAAAAAGCTGCAATTTCACCAGCTTACTTGGAACTGAGATTCTGATACCATTTCCGATATCAAGGAAATAAGGAAGACAGGGCAACATTGTCATTGTTTGTCAAAGTGGGGTTTCTGACTTACACTAAGAGTAAAAACTACAAGTGGGAGGTCTGAGTAATACTTGAATATTCTTCTATTAGACCAGGAAACTTTTACACTGCAGCCTAGTTTATATTTAATGACTAATATTTTAGCTTAGCTGCTTTATTTGTTGTGGAATCTTGGGCCAAATTAATTAGCAGACTAGCTGAGCTAGTTCTCCTAATAGCACAGAATATTTTATTTTAATAACTTAATAAGTGCTAAATTTGGAAATTACTGAGCTGAGTATTTTTGCATTTTTGACTTAATATGTACATTTTAATTTCACCTACTTAATTTGTCAATTAATAGAATCCATATGTTTTTTTCTGTTTAGTGTATTACTCAGAATGTCACTGAATGACTCATGCTGCAAGTAAGACTTTTTTTGTTGTTCATATTTTTATATTCTTGCCTAATTCATTTCTGCTTTGTAAACTGCTTAGTAAAAGTTAGGTTGAGTGAAAGCTGAGACATGCTTTTGAAAAATATGCATGCATATAAATGGCACTGGCTAGGGTAGTGTGGAAAGAAAGATGAAAGCAATGAAAAATAAATACACAGAGAGGGTGAGATAAGTTAACAATAATGACAGGGAGTGTCTGCATTACAGGGAAATAATGGATGACCGGAGGAGTTGGGAAGTACAATGCTATATGCAGCAGGCCTCAACAATATAAGAAATTCTGTCATTTCCTTATAATATCTACCTGGAGAACACTACTGTGCTTAGAAAATGCCATGTTGGTGTGTTTTGTTTTGTGATTGTGCCTGTCTATGTTTGTCTGTAAGTCTGCATGTGTATGTGCTTCTGGATATGCTTCAGTAAATTTGTATGTGTATACATTTTTGTATCTGCATTTTCATGTGGCCCTGTGTATGTGTGTGTATATAGCTGTGTGTATTTATGAGTTTGTGTGTGTCTGCTTTTGTTGTGTGTATATAAGTGACTATGATGTTTGTGTAAGTATGTGTATGTATATGTGTGTGTGCGTACTTGCATGTACAGTATATGTATGTGTACGTCTTCCAGTATGTCTGTGTGTGTGATTTTGTGTTTGTGTCTTTATGTGCCTGTGTTTCCATGTGCTTCACCAATGTGTGTGTGTGTGTGTGTGTGTATGTATGTGTGTGTATTTATAAATTCATGCATGACTCTATTTTTCCTATGTATGCACCTGTTTTTAGTATTGAAGTGTTTTGTGTGTGTGTGTGTGTGTGTGTGTGTGTGTGTGTGTGTGTGTGTGTGTGTGTGTGTGTGTATGCAGATTGTTGTGTGTTTTTAACTAACTCACTAAGTTAGCATTTGAGATTGTAGCATATACCTTACCTGAGCTGTCGCATTTTGTTTTACAGTTTATCAGCCTGAACACAAACACTGTACTATACCTGTGCCGTTCTTTTCTAGCACTGCTGCAATATGGGTTGAATAAATTAGAGGTCCATATGGAACTTCAACATATGTCTAAATCTTTACAGTAACAGTGAAATGTGTTTGTAATGCAGGTGTAACATTCCCTTTTGTATTTCATTTCACAGAAAGTGCATCTTCACATAGTTACTCCTCCTCTGTGTAATAACTAGTATGTCCTTGATCAGAATTGCAACATGCGGTTGTCCAAATAATATTGTGATGGTCTGTACTGTATATGAAGGGAGACCTTAGATAGGGAATGCCTTAAATTAATACCATTCATTTTTGTGTGTGTTCTTTGAACTGTCAAAAGAGTTGTCAGACCATTACATCTGATATAGGATGTTGAGAGCTGTTAAAGTAGTTTGTCAAAATGCAGCATATGATAGCTCTTTAGACACTTATTGAAAAAAGTTTGAAACCACTGCAGTTTGGTTTGGCATTTAGTAACAGAATTATATGCCGACCATATAATGTAACTCTGTGGAGTGTCTCATACTGTCTGTTGTCTTTTTAGCCATTTATGCATGATCATCAGCCCAGTGTGTGTGTGAGATTTAAAGAATCATATGAAGGCATTCTGAGCAGCCACTATGTAAAAGGTGCTAAGACTGGTACAATAAAGATTTTCACAAAAATGGAGGCAAAGGTCCAAAATGTACAGCAGAATGCTCAGCAAATACATTGTGAATGTGGTTAATACTAATATTTATTTTTAAATGTGTGGTCCTACTCAGTCAGTATTTAAATAAAAAAAATCATTATAGGAAAAAGAACATAAACAAGGATATGTGCATTTCAGTATCTTTGTGTGTGAGTACATGCATAGGTGCATGTATATACTGTGTGTGCACACGCGTGTGTGTTTGTGTTAGCCTCTGATTCATACCAACAGTCATTTTTTAAGAAACAGTGTCTTTCCACTATTGAAATTATGACACTGTAGGACCCCCGCCCACACACACACACACACACACACACACACACACACACACACACACACACACACACACACACACACACACACGCACACTCACACAAAGATACTGCTGATTTATAAAGAAGGAAAAAACAAAGATGCCTTTAATTGAGGTTTCCAACTCCGAAAAACTTTCCCAGAGATGTTGGTAAATTCCTGCATGTCTACACTTGGGTGTTCCGGTATCCTTCCTGTTGTTCTTCACCATCTCCCACGCAGCATGTCTGCCAGATAGCAACTACCAGCAGTTCTGACTCATGGTAAAGTTCCTTCCATGACTGACAAATATCTCTACATTTTTGGTACGGCCCTCTGATTTAACAATATCCCATCAAGTTGTTTCACTTAGTTTCTACAGCTGAATATTTTTTACAGACATTGCCCTGCATAGGTATCACACCTCAAAATGTTTCATGTGCTTTAAATCACCTTTCTTATTGTATCTTGTAGTACAGATACTCATCTAATAATGCATAACAATGAACGACACCACATTTGCATCTCATGTAGTAATAAAACACAGCTTTTTCTAGTTATTTAGCATCCACTATGCTACAGTGACCCCTTACTCAATTAGCACAGAACCCTTAGTTCTATACTATTCATCATGTAGTTCTATACTATTCATCATGTATCATAAGACCTTTATAATCCAGTCACACTGCCATTCTTTACACTCATCTTCTATGATCAACTGTGAACTTGCAGATTTTGAAGATAGTGCCATCAGTCCAACCTGTTGTTACCTTCTTTTTACTTGTGAAGTAATTGTAGGGGGGTGCATAGTAACTAAAGTGAATATTTGACCAAATAAATAGTACTGTAATAAAGTAAGCCCCCATTGAATGGCAAGGTACTCTCACCTTATAGCACAGTATCCTATTCATGCCCTCTTTATCCGATGGGTTGTTCTTTATCACCTATATCTTGATACAGCATCTCTCCTATTCCTACATCAGATGCCATTCTGTAGATGACATCTGGTTTTTCAAAATCAAAGGTATAAAACACTGGCGTTGAGCATAAAATCTTTTTTTTTCTTCAATCTGTTAAAATTTCATTGTTTCTGTCGTCCATCTTACATGGACAGGGGTCATATCCATCATTAGGTATGTTAGGGGAGAAATAGTAGCAAAGTTGGCTATGAAATTCCTATAGCAGCTTGCTATCCTGAGGAATTGCTTCACTTTATGCTTGGGACTGGCTACATTCCCTTTCTATCGTCTCCATTAGGACATACTTATCCATTTTGCAGTCACGTATCCTAAATATCTAGCTATTTCATATAACAGTTACTTTTGTCAGCTTTAACAGGAAGTCCTGCTTCTCTTAAAGACTCACAGACTATGGAATAGATTACCGCATCATCAATGCACACAGCTAAGAACCTTCTTTGAAATTTTACCATAGCTTTATGATGCCTAAGGGGTAGGAAAGTACACAGAAAATTACTTTCATGGGCTGAGAATGCTGTCTTTTCTTTTTGATTCAGAGTTAAAAGGAACCAGCCTGTACCTTGGGTCAAAGATCAGGAGGCCAAAAACTTTGTTTTATCTAGCCTGGGTATGAGGGCATTGGTAAGTGTCAAATTTGGATATCTTATTCACTTTCTGGAAATCATTACCAAATTTTATGGAACTATCAGTTTTAAGAACCAAGACGAGCGGATTATCTACTCACTTTGAGATTCTTCAGTGACTCCCATTTTTCTCAGTACATCGCCTACTACTTTGCAGTGAGGGTCTTGTATATAATATAGTTTGAAGTTTGCCTTCTTCCATGATCCAGGTTCAATATGATAAAGAATTTAATTTTTTCTACAAGGTAGGCTAGAAAAAAAGCACTTTTTTTCTCAGTAAGAATTCATTTTCTTTCTAGGCCTTGGATAACATTTGAGCTGCTACTAGTATTGATTTCAGCTGCTAAACTGACTATGGAAACATCAGCTTCTAGAAATGGTTTTAACGTATTTATATGATATATCCACTATGGTCTTCCCTTTTCATTTCATGTCATTAGTTTCTTCTATCAAATCAAAGCATCCTTGTGATGTTGTTAGGAACATATTCTCCAAAGAAATGAGCTAGCACTAATTCTCTGTTCCATGTTCTAACTGTCCTGTGTCTAATATTCTTGTATATGCTCATTGTTAAATGTCTTGTGCCCTTTGTATGTATGTCCCTTGACCACTGGCATAACAGTTTTCAATCTTTCTCACAAGTCTATAAATGTGCTACTGCAATGTTAAGTATAGCATATCTCAGGGATGTCGCTCATATAGCAGCTCAAGCTAAATGCTGCTGATGTTTTAGGTACATCTCTTACAGCAATCAGGAAGCTGGGATGTAACTGAACCCCATGGTTACTATTTTGTTCTATGGCTTTCTTTAGCATAGGTCTTCAAAATTTTATTAAACATCCACGAATCCTCCATTTCCAGGATGGTACACTACAGTTTTTAAAAGAAAAGCACTCCCTAGTTACAGGATGTCCTTTCAAGAATCTAATTTTCCTCCCATCATAATGATCCCCATACTTCTAAGAATTAAAAATCATGACTTATCAGTTTCTTGCCATATATGACATTTCTGTCATAGTCAGATTCTTCACTGGACACCATGTTAGAACTAAATGAGATCTCATAATACTTTCTTTAAGAACTGGTCTCCTTTGCTCTTATATCATTTTACTTATCACATCTGACAGTTTCTTGATGAATTAAAAAACAATACAAGGCATGAATAATTCTCTGTTTTGTTATTTACACTTACTGGGGTTATAAGGCTCTAAGTATTCACAGTTTTACTGTCATTTATAGCGGTGTTCTCTCTCTCCCTTGGATCCATTAACCAAATAAGCCTCTTCGTAGCTACAAATGTTGTGTATGCCCCCAAAATAGTGCATAATGTAAACATTTGCAAATGTGTGCAAAGTAAAGCAATGGTTACAGATAGAAGAGGGGGTTGACATGAATATCTAAACTTTTCATTACTAAGTGTTTGCCTCTTCTTAATATTGAGAAGAAGAGACAAACAGAAATATTTGCAATATAAAACTGTATGAAGTAAGACAATTTACTTGATGCTAAATGGCTGCTACTATGCAAAGGCATTTATATGAATATCAAGTCTGTATTCAAAGTTGTGTATTGTATTAGTCATATTTCCTAGGAATACATGATCTGTGTATACTCAGAATTCAGAAATTCATTATGTAATTTGCTATGAAGTTGCTGCAGAAAGAGGACATAAGTAAAACTAGAAGTGCACTGCTTTACTGGCAGGACCAAACTGCAATGATTTTTCATGTGCATTGCCATTTATTTTATTAGTTTATTTATTTATTCATTGGTCGACATTTAATAACTGGGAAAGTCTAACTGGATGGGAGCCATTTCTAGCAGAGGCCCAGAGAGAAAAGCTCCACAGTATTACAAAACTTTTTGAGGACAACAAGTTAACAATATTCAAAAATAATACATAAGCATCTACAGTTTAAATAATTATACCACATTACACATAATATGAAAATATTGGTTAAGAACAGATTTAAGTTATTGACAAAGAGTTAATACACACATTTTGGTCAGTTTATAGATAAATTTAAGGTAAGTTAGTATAATACAAAGAGGAATTGCAATATGAAGTGAGAGAAAAGTAGGCTTATGGTATATTTAAAGAGAAAGCTGGGGAGAGAAATTGACAGATGTAAGGAAGTGAGTGAAGAAGGGAGTAAGGAGGTATATGGCATGAACAGGTACTTGCTCACATTCAGGAATATAGTTAAACTTGGTGTTGAGCAAGAACAGAGATGTATTTTGGCTAGAAAGGCTTTGAAAATATATATTTTTAAGTTTTTTATTACATTTTAACAAACTAGTAATGACAAAACTCTGCAATATGGAAGTTTAAATAACAATACAAATGAACAAGAGAAATAATCAACAACTAAAGTATTTACAAAGGTGTCTACTAGTTAGTATTATAACATTCTTTCATGTATTTCAACTAGTCTTGAATATTCAATAACTGTTTGTCTAGTAGTTCTTTTAACTTAGTCCAAAGGTTATAAGATGAAGTAATTCTGATGGATCTTGTTTTAATGGTTATCAATTCCATGTGACTGAGTTTGATTGCAATGTTCCTAAATACTGTGAAAGAAGGTGAAGTCTCACTCTTCCAGTTGCTAGTTATAACCTTCCTGGGAACAGCCAAAATGGACAATAACAAAGGATATTTCATTGTTTTAATATAGTCAGGGATCGGTGTATTAAACAGAATCAATGATCTGATTAAAACAAAGTTATCAGAAAATAACACCTGTAGAAAATATTAATATTGTACCAGTAGGATTTAAGAGCTACACAGTCAAAAAAAAATGTGACCAATCCACCTTAGGCTCCAACAAGACACTTTTTTCCTGACTGATTAGCTCAATTTTATGTGGTGCAAAAAACGACCTGTACATAAATTTCCAGGAGAACAATCTCCATTCAAGAGAAAAGGTAGTTGCTTTAGACAATTCCAGAATTATTCTTTTATCATTATCATGTGGTGGGTTATTATTGATTAGAGTGAAGTAATCCCAATAATTTTCTTATAATTTTTTGTTTCATTTCTAATTACTTTATATATTTTAGAAAGCATACCATTATTAGGTAACTTCTGCTGTATCAGTATTATCAAAAGGTTTAATAATTTAGGGACAGAAACTCTTGTACTTGTGACATTACGTCAATTTTACTAACCACAAACTATGTACAAGATTGTATCTCCAACTGCATATCATTAATAAGTCATATTTAGTAATTAAGTAATCTAATGAGTTCAATTTATAATTAGTCAACAGTTGAAACCAATAAATGAAATTCTTATCCTTAAATAACATCATGTTAGAGAAATTTAAAGAAAGAATATTACTCTGCATAAAAGCAACAGGAAAACGAAGGAACATCTGAGGTTTATGAGTTGGATTTCTATAGATAACATTGCTAAACGTCTTTAATAGAAGTGAAATGTAATGGGAGGAATGTATCTGAAACTTATGGGCAGTAAAATAATCTTTTAACACCCAAATCAATTAAATATTTACTATTAACATTTTATTAGAATTAGATATCTGACCAGTGTTAACACAAATAATTTCTTGAAGCTTTTTCCATTTCACTGAGTAATACTTATTAGTTAATAGAAAAATATTTTTTTTATTACAGAAGAGACAGAGTATAATTCTAAATCTGGAAAACTAATTCCTCCTTTAGACCAGTCTTTCATATGATGTGCTAGTGCTACTCCAGGTTTATTAGGAAACCAAAAAAACTTTAAGATCAGTGAACTGAATTATTTTATGTGTGATTCAGGGGATAGTAAGGACAAAGACTGCATAATATATAATATCTTTGGTAAAATAATAATTTTAATAATAGAAGCCTCTCTTCCATTGTGAAGAAATGTTTGTTCCATTTGTTTATGAGATTCTTTATTATGATTATACTATTATTATTATAATTAAAATCTATTATATCTTTAGTATTATTAGCTAATATTATTTGTAAATATGTTAGCTTGCCCTCGTGAATGATATATTTGTTAAATATTAGAACTGATAGGAAATATTTTTGTTTTACCATCATTTATGATTATACCAGATTAGACCAGATTTCCTTTGAAAATTTTCCAAAGATTCAAAGATAGCAGAAAGGGAACCATTATTTCCTTTAATAGTAAGAAGGATGTTATCTGCAAATAGTTGGATTTTAGAAGTTGAATCAAGATTTAATTTAATACCTTCAATTTCTGGGTTAAGCCTTATAAAATTAGATAACAAGAGTTAAAAGCAAAGTGGATAGAAGGCAGCCTTGTTTAGTTCCTTTAAGAATTTGAATGGATTGAGAGGTGTATGTACCTATCTTAACATAGGCCTGAGATCCTTTATACAGTTGATTGAAAAATTGTATGAAATTGCTAGAGAAATTCAGTTCTTCAAAAATAATGAAAAGATAATCCCAATTAACAGAATCAAGGGCGCGATTTATATCCAAGCTGATTAAAGTCAAATTATCTTTTGAGTTATTAGCAAAATTGGTTTACTATGGTAAGGTTGAAGTGGGTTCAGTCGAAGTCCGGAGGGTGAATAGCGACAATGTCGAACCCGGCATTGTCGAAGTACAAATCTCACCTCTATCTCGACCCATGTTAAAGCCTGTTTTGAGATCGAAGTTGAGTCGTATTTCAACAATGTCGGAATTCGACATTGTCATTTTTGCAGACACGGATCGATGATCCTATCATTCGATGGGGTCCGTTTCAACCTTACCATAGTAAATTGCAAAATCAGTTATGGTTAGTGCTCTTTTAATATTATCATATGTATTCCTATTTAAAATAAATCCTGTTTGTCTTTTAGCATGAACAGACATGAGCATTTTATAATTAGCATTTTAAAAGAGAAATTGGCCTATAAGAAGGACATTTAGTAGAGTCTTTATCAGCTAGTAATATAGGAGAGATAAGAACATACTTCCATGAAGGAGGGACATTAGGCAAATCTTTACATAAAAGAAAACTTTATATAATAAGGTTAACGCAGCTTTAGACATTAATTTGTATATTTCAGGAATGATTCCATCATTACTCGAGGCCTTATTTCATTTTAAATCACTAATTTGAGACTGAAATTCCAAACATTGAAATAGTTTTTGTATGCTTTTTAATAAATGATCTAATTACTTCTTTTGGATCCAATAATATTGATTGCTGATTAATTTTAATAAAGTGGTCTCTGAATTCTATATTTCATAGACATTTCTAAAGTTATAACCCATTGCTGGTGCTGCTATAATGCCTTTGGAAGAAAACTATTAAAATATTTTGTTACAACTGCCCCAAAACCATAAGATGATTTATTCTAACTCTTACAAAATAGGTCAGATCAATAACCAGTACTTCATACCAGGAAATGGAACAAAGGAAGAAACAGTCAGTACCAAAAATCAAACAAAAATAAAAACAGAGAACTAACTTCCAAGTGACAAGATGTCTGGGAGCACCTTCACAAACTCAATGAATTACACAATGCTGTTTGAATAAGTGAAAAAGGGGATAGCCATCCTTTATGAGACAATAAATAATAAATGAACATGGAAAGATAAAATAGTCTCTAGGATGACTAAATAAAACTAGATGAAATTCTCAACTGTAAACCGATGTTTAGAATGATATGCTATGCTTGAAATGAAGCTGATGAGTCAGAAAAATCAAAAAACATTCCTCAAAGACAATCCCCAGATATAATTTTTTTTCCTTCCCTTCCTCTCCCTGTTCTTTCCTTTCCCTTTCTTCTTCCCCCTTTTTGAATTGAAATACGTGAATAAAGCAAGAAAACGTAAAATAGCAAGGGTTCTCAAAGTGGCATAAAATGAGAAACACACATAAATGCTGCTAGTGATTGAGATCAGTCCTAAATGAATTATTGCTAATTTGTCACAAGATCAGAATCCCACAGGCAACAAATCAAAGCTAGAATGTGAAAACATGAACACTTCACTGCAATCTAATCTGATGAAAGACACAAACATCATAGTTCACTGAGCTACTGATCGGCAAACTTCACTAAATGAACCGGAGATATGAAACAGAAACTCAGACACACTACATAGAACTGTATTGTTCAGAGGCATGGCAACCCTACTATAATAACAAAGTATTATGCACAATAAGGCCATATGAAATTCCCAAGATATAACATGAAAATAAAATAAAGTAAAAACTTTTCTTAAGTAATATGATCTATAAATATAATGCCTACTTTCCCCGCTAAAGAAACACAAAAATAACCAACCAATCATAGCTCACAACAGCCAAGGAAGCAAATAATTACATCACTCAGCTGAAAATAAGACAGAGTATGGAGTTTTTAGTGGAAAACCTGGTATGCTTGAGCCACAGAAGAAAACTTCAAACCTGAGAAAGCAGAGAAAGCTCGAGCAAGAAAAGGAAACCTTGAAATATACAGAGTACAACACTGAAAACACAAGAATGAACCAGATACACATCAGCATACCCAACCATGAAATTCCTCAGTCAGAGACCTTACACCATAGCCCTTCCAGTGCAACCACCCAGTCCTATCAAAAGCCGCCAGACAAACCACATCCAGAATCCGAAAAAAAACAAAAAAAACAAAAAGGGGAAAACCAGTCAGCCCACAACAAACATACCAAAGAATGCAAATGACTGCAAACCCAAACACACATGCAAGCAAGCCACTGAAGCATTGCTCATTCAAAACATACAAGCAATCACAAGCCCCCAAACCAGAAACACACCACAAACCAGATAAAGATTGGATCAAACAATTTAAGCAGTACAGCAGACACAAAAAATATATTAAATGCGAAAAACATGGATATAAAAAATAGTTACTTATAAATCTATCTATTATATCTATTATCCTATGATAAAATACCTGAATAAATTAGTGAAGCAATTAAGGCAACATGGGCTATAATAAGTAATGGAATGAGCAAGACTGAAATCATTACTTGTATATATAAGGAAAATAAAGGCATTAAAATATCAACACTGTTAAAGAGGAAGAGTTGCAAACATACTTGTTACCTTTCAGGAAGGGCCATCCACAATTCCTTTTTCATTTCTGAAGTATGGGAAACCAGAAATGTATTAAACAGTGGCACATTTTACTACTAAGAAAAAAAGGTTAACTAAGTAGTCATAGAACTTTCAGTTTCTTCTTGTCATTTGACTTCCATTTATTATTTTTTGCAGCTCTCTTCAAAGACATGCCAGACAAATCCATGCCCTCTGTTTTGTCCAGTATATTATTTGATCTTATGTATGTCAAAGCTGAGTCCAGGTCTTCAAATATTTTAATTCCATCAGCAATAAATATTTTCAGTCTGACAGAAAATAACATAAGAGCCTTTACTAGTTTCTTTTGAAGTTCTTTAATCAAAGGCAAAAGTGTTTCCTTTTAGAAATAACAACAGGTGAGTAATAATTGTCAAAAATGGATGATTTTATCATTTATTTTAATTGGTAACCTAGACCAAACAGTTTTTAAGGATCAGCTCTTTGTCTTGAGATGAAAATAATCTTACTATTGTTGATTTAGAGGGATGGTTATTCTTAGATGGGGATGAAGCTAAGGATTTATGTGCCCTTTAAATTCCATATGACAAAGCCACCAGAAGGTCTAAGACTTTAGGTAACCAAGAGGTCAGGAAATTAAACTTATTACCTTCTATGTTGCCTAGAAGTCCAGAGATTCTTATATTATTTCTGTGTGGCCTGTTTTCCAAATCAACCAGTTTACTGACCAACAAAGTATTCTGCTTCAGCAAAAACTCAGTATTATTTTCTCAATCAGTTACTCTTTCATCTGTGTCATTAACTGATTGTTCATTCTCAAAATCTGGATTTTCTGCAACTGTAAGTCATCATGCATATGTTATATTTGTTTTGAGCACTTCTCCTTAAAATTATACAATTTAGTGTCCATTCTATCTAGTATCATTGACAACTCCTGTGTATTAGCTAGAATAGACTGAAACTCTTTTTTAAATAATAAATCGTGAGAATTAGCCTTGGAGGAATTCATTTTTTAGTCAGGAAAATGAGCAAAATTGACCAAGTAGTTGTTTGACAGGAAAATTCCAGGCAATGAGTAACATTTTTTGATACAATCCTGGATGTCACTTAGAAGTGTCAAAATCCATCCAATTAATTCAATTAGGATTGCTTAGAACAAAATTCCTATAAGAAATCTTTAAAGTGGCAGAGCTAAAGAAAACTGCTGCTAACCAAAACTCATCTTAGCCACGCCCCATTCAAAACAGTTTTGAAGGATGGGAAGGATGCTATTGATCTGATGGATACAAGTGAGGAGTTTTAGTTCTAGTATGATTCACTAGCTGAGAATTTCAGTACCAGGAAATGACATGCTCTGTCAGAAATGGCCTATTCAGCCTGAATATTAAGGTAGGGAAGAAATGATGAGGCAGGTACTGAAACCCAAATTCCATTTTTTAAAAAAGGCTATGTTGTCTCGGCTATTTTCTTTTACCTCACCAAACACTTTTTTAAACAGTTTATAATACATATATGGAAAAATCTTCAGGAGTCACTGCGCTGATATTGAATATTCTAATACAAGCGCTATTTGACATTCCTTCCATTCTAGGTGACTGAATGTGTGATGGAATGTAAAGGGCAATAAAAGCTCATCAGTTATGCCCACAGAGTGCTTTATGGGTATGAAATAGGTTTCCAGGAAAACATTTTCACACAAGCATAACTTCTCCCATTAGAAAATTCGGGATTAGAAAAAATAAAATTAATAACTAGTAATTGTGTTGTTGGCAGGTTTGAGTGGTGCAGAAATTTCATAAGATACAAAAATGCATTTTTTATCAGTTCCTGCCCATTGTGAAACACCGGCTAACCTGGAAGATCACTGTGGGAATAAATTGTTTTCTCTAGTCTGTATTTCTTTTGGTATCTCTAACCTTGAGGGAAGTAATGGTTCCTTTTGAAATGTTGAAAGATGAACTGCCAAGGCTTGTCTTCCTAATGAATTGTGGAGACTTGGATTGTTGAGTAGCAGCATATGGAAAAAAGAAGGATTAAAATACAGGAGAAGCGTGAATAGTAAACATCTCATTTAAACTTCTTTTTTTGCAGAGGCACAAGTCCCACATTGCTTCCCAATGTCGGGGCAAGCCTCCCTCACACCCAATGTAATGTAAATCAACCAAATAAATATTCCACGAAATGACAATCTCCGAATTAATATATACAACACCAAACTTTTTTCTAATTGGTAACTTTTCTGGATTCAGCAAAATGATTCTGACATTCTAAATGGTTACTGAAAATAACACTATATTTTCGATATTTACATAACATGGTCAGTAATCACTAGAGTGCACTAGTAGATTTTACTAGAATTTAATAATGGACTTACACGGTCCCTGTCTATGCACTTAAATGTGACTACAGTGATAGGCATAGGTATCAATGAACTTCTGAACACAGGATATTATGCATTCTTTTGAATTTCTAGGCATGCTACACAGAAATTGTAAATGTATTTAATTTAACCAGACTGATAAAGTATTGCAATAATTCTTTAACTGGTTTTGTCCTTCTCTAGGTTTGTTCTCAAAGAATGAGTATGTTCCTGTTTCATCACAAGTGATCCAACCTAACAGTTACAGAAGTGTTTCTTCTCTCTGCATATATTCACAGTACACTAAGTCATTCTGCAACTCAGAATATAGTTATGGTATGGGACCACCATGACAATTTATCTATCTACATTAGACTTGTTTTTTTTTTTCCTCTGGATACACTTAATGCATCATTCTTTCGCTGCACTTTCTCAATTTTTTTATGGCCATTCTGCAAATCTGTCAGCTCAGGAACACCTTCAGTTCTATGTATTTCTTCTCCTCCTATTTTTCCAATATAACAGGCAGCGCATCCTAGTAATTTTCTTCTACTTTTGATTGCAGTAATCACTTAATTTTCACGCTTGCAACTTCTGTGTTTCTAAGTACCTAAGAATAGTTTTACTTCTGAAGGGGCCTCTCTTTTGGCCATATACTGAGAAGCCTAGGACTCTGCTGGGGATTTATACATATATTAATATACCCACATAGTATATTCCACGGTGGTACAGCGGTAGCATTGTTACCTCACAGCAAGAGGTCCTCCCATTCGATTCTTATCTAGGCTTGGGAGTGCCTTCTGTGTGGAGTCTGCATGTCCTCCCCGCGGTTGGGTAGAGTTCGAAAAACATACGTGTGTAAATGGGCGTGCCTTCGTTGAAGATTGGGTGTCGAGCTGGCACCTCGGCGTTTCATAAAAATCTACTGCCAAATCATTAGCGGACAGGAGTTCAGCTGTGGCGACTCCTTACCGGGAAAAAGCCGAAAGACAAACAACATTAATATACCCACACACACACACACACACACACACACACACATATATATATATATATATATGTGTGTGTGTGTGTGTGTGTGTGTGTGTGTGTGTGTGTGTGTGTGTGTGTGTGTGTGTGTGTATAAATATATATATACATATATGCATCTCTCTCTCTATATATATATATTTTATATATATATATATATATATATATATATATATATATATATATATATATATATATAATACATGTACACACACACACACATACATACATATAAATATATATATATATATATATATGGATTCATTTTACTATCTCAAAATAATGAAATATTGAATTTCAGTATGTCAAGACTATAAAGCCGAAAAATCAAAATGTGCCCCCCACATCCCCGCTACTTATATATAATAACTCCAAGGTCACACCAAAAAGGCAAAGACATGAAACCCATCACCACACAAGCTACATTCCATTCAGATAAACACACATCACATATATACAAGCACCACCATTCTCAAGACTTACACACTCACACTCTTACCGTAGCCTACACCTACAACTTCCCAACACACTAGCATACACTAAAATCCCTAACCAAAACCCTTAAAATATAAACACTTACCTGAATCTCCAGTTATCCATTAACACAGCGCACCACAACAACTGCTGATTCGACATTTCCGGATTTGGATATGTGGTGTTTTTCGGAACTGAGCTTTCGCTATTTTAGTCTCGAGATACTGACATTCAAGACTTCATTATTTTGAGATAGTGAAGTGAACCTATATATACATATATATATATATATATATATATATATATATATATATATATATATATATATATATGCACGCACACACACACACACACACACACATATACATGTGTGCATATGTGTGTGTGTGTGTGTGTACACATAGAGAGATAGATAGATATAGATATAGATGTATATGTATCCATGTATATATATATATATATATATATATATATATATATATATATATGTGTGTGCATATTTTGAAAAATATGTTTGTGTGTGTATATGTGCTTGTGTGAATGTGAGGTTCGGTTTTCTAAGTAGAATCTCACAAGCTGTGTTGCTTTCGTTATGTTTGTGTTTATCTTGGTGAATGCTTTAAGTAATGATACTGAGCTATATTGCTTTTGTCGGTAGAGACTTATGCTTGATCATGAAGACAAATCATGATCCTTAACTCAAAACTTATTCCAGGTGACTTACTGACTTGGTGTGATTTCCTTTTTAGAGGGAACTATCAGCAACCTGTCTGGAAACAAAAAAATACTATTACCGAATTATATAGAAGACAAAAAAAGGGTGCGAAAACAGGCTGCATCCATCAAGGACTGGCGACTGGTCAACTTTTTAGTTCACTGTTAAGCAAAGATTTGGTGAATTCGGAGATGGAGCCAATGTAGGTTAGAGTAGGGACAGTCGTTTTTCTTTTTACTAGCCACACAGACAGAGCTGGACTGTACTTAATCATTGAGTTAGATAGCATTTGTTTACAAGTTATTTTCACAGGTTTCTTGCTAATCATAATGTCAGAAGTGAACCTTTTCTACAGTATGACTTTGGCCTTATTCATTCTATAACAACTTCTGTGAGACAGGGAAAAATGTCTCTTTTGCAAGACATTTTGTAGTTATTTAATACATTTTTGTGTCATAGTTGTTTGTTTGCTTAGACACTGTTCAAGGTTTTTGACAGGAATGAGTATATGACATTTGGCTAGATTTGCTGTCTAGGTCAATATGTCAGTAAAGAAATTTGTGGAAGAGGATATAGGAATTTCAATTACTGCTGCTAGTAATGAATTATGTCCTTCTTATATTATAAAATTGTAGGAGAATTCCAGGCTAATGACTCTAAAGGGTCTTTTTAACTGTAGCCAAGCTTCCCAGAAATATTAGAAAGGTATTGTTCCCTTGAGTAATGTGGAAGTTATTTAAAGTTGGCCACAGAGACCACAGGTGCCAGACTAAGGCTAAGTTTGAGATCTCTAAAACACTAATCCAATTTTCACCTAAATAAGTGCAGGGGATTTTCCTTCACATGGATGTTCCAGAGATGAAGCAGCTTCTGAGACACATATCTGTCTCTGCCCTATTTATGTTGCAGGTTACATTTAAATCTCATGAATGGTTATTCCTGGAGCTAATCATATTGCAGATGTGCAATAGGCTCATTAAGTCAGGATCAGAGGTTGCCCTATAGGCCATGCATAGGGTGACTCTTGACAGTTAGTATGAGACAGAGTATAAGGACAATGCTTTGAAGCAGTCCATGCAGGACTCGTTTTCTACGCCATGGATTCTTTTTGTGAGGATTCTCTGTGGTCAATGCAGTTGCTGTATATGCCTGGTTAGGTGCACGCAGAAGGGTGCATTATAGTTGATGACTGGTCTTATGAGAAGACAGTACAATAGCACATTGCTTTCTTTTTAGACCTGGATACCACATCCTTTCTTATAAATTACCCAACATGAAATTAATTTCTTGGTACTGTAAACTCATGATGGTTAATGGCCAAGTTGTTGTCTGCGTGTTTCACCAAATCCCTGACCAATGAATTTATTTTTAGGTGTATATTATCCATGTAATTATTTGCAAGCATGATCATCTTACTGAAGGATACTATTATGCATTTCTAAACACTGAGTTCAAGACCCTGACTCCAACATCAGTTCTTAGTCTATGTCAGGTCCTCTTGGATGATGTCTGTGTCTAGGGGGATTTCAAAAACTAAAGTATGTTTGTTATTATCTGTGATTTGGTCAGCCAGAAGACTTTGAAGTTAGCCAAACAGAAGTGGTCCCAGCCCTGAGAGATTTCCATAGTACCTGGCCTTTTAGTGGAGGCAGACTCTCATATCCTAACTTCTTGGGTCCTAGCTGCGAGCTGGTTGGCTATCCAGTGGGTGATTGTAGGGGTTTCTACCTCATTCAGTCAGCTTGTTTACAATGCCTAAGTGGGGAATTGTGTCAAATGCTTTGGCCAAGTCAAGTCAGCAAGTAGGCACCATTTTGCCCTCATCCTTTGCTTTACTGACTTCTCAAAGAAGTCCACCAGGTTGAGTAAGCATTACCTGCCCTTGATGAAACCCATCTGAGTTGGATCCAGTGTCTGAAGGTTTCCTATGCCATTATTTAGTATGTCCATGATAATTATTTCCATAGTCTTGCATATGAGACTCATCAGGCTTATGGGTTAGTAGTTTCCTGGGTCTGTGAATAATCCTGCCTTTTTGTAGTAGGAAAAACAGTTTCAGAGCTGCAGTCCTCCATTTACTTGGCATTGCGTCTGTTTGGAGGGTAAAACTGAATAGGGCTTCTACAGGCCCAAAGGTTCATGCTTCATCCTATTAAGGAGGCATCCTGTGATATTATCGAGTCTCACCAATGCAGTCCTTTTGCCAAGTTCAGTGTATTGTAGACTTGTTCCCTGGTGATAGTTGGGGAAGCTATGGTTGGAAGTATTGTTACAGAAGCATTTGAGTGAGAAAGTAGGGTAAAACTGGTGCTGAATATATTAGCCAGTAGGTTTGCTATGTTCTCAAGCTCAGTATAGGTGGCTCCACTTACAATCAGTTTAGCAAATTTTTGGGTATTGCCTTTCAGGTTTCAAACAGGACTTCAAGACTGTCTTGTGTTTTTTCTTAGCCTGGGAAGCTACTTTTACCTCAGATTTGGCTTTGGTTGACTTAATTAGTCCCATGAGTTTGTTGAGGGAGTTTTTACCTTGCTGGGCATTATGCCTCATATTTTGGGCTATGATTTTCTTCCTTTTGTTATATAATCTACTGATGTAATTTGTCTAACAGGGTAGTTTGGTTTTTGAGTTTGTCATGGATTTATTTCAGTAGCTACAGCAGTCTCTAAACAGCTGTATAAAGTATTGTTGAAGGCTATTTTGAATGATTGTGAAAGGCAATGGAGATCCCTAAGTTTGGAGAGGCTTGCAATTTTACCATGGTGCCACTGAGAAGAATAATTTTTACAAGTTCTAGGGTTACCTGGTATCACAGGCTTTATTTTTGCTTTAAAGGAGACAGCGTTATAGTCTTATCTGACTAGTTCTAACCATATACTTGGGGGAGGGGGGTGTAATTTTCCCTCGCGTTGATGAAGACTAGTTCTAGGATATTAACACCCCTAGTGGGATTACCAACAATTTCATCTAGGGTATTTGTGTTTACAAATTCCATGTATCTCTTGGCCTGCATTTTAGGGATAATGTATGATTACAAGTTTATAGTAGAGTTGGTGATGTCACCCATGACTATGGTGCTGGGTTGAACAGTGAGTGTCTCCAGTATGCTGAAGAATGTATCATGGGTTTCCTGGGCCATATAGGGAGACCTATAGCTTGTAAGGATACTGTCCAGAACTTTGCCTCTAGTAATTTGGACAAACATATAATACTATTTGCCCAGCCTTGAGGTCAGTTTGTTTTTGAAATAAACTGATACACGTCTACCTTTGGTCCCTTCCTGTGTGTTAACAGAACTAAATATGTGGTAGGCATTATAGCCTTGCACTGCTGGCATGCTCTCTCTAGCTTTAAACCATGCCTCAGTAAAAGCACAGTCACCTGTATTCCCCAGGGTGAGGAAAGCTTGCAGGCAGTGTAGTTTTTAGTTTAGACCCTTGACAGTGAAAAGTAAAATCTTTATTTTTTTCTTGCCCTGGTGATATAGCGTCTATTGGTAATGCCTAGAAAAGCTTTTTGTGGGGTGGATAGGATTTTAGTCAATACTTAAAAGCCTAGTGGGGGACAGGTGGAGACCATCCCTGGCAAAGCGGAGTGGTCTGTCAAACCATATCTTCCCATGCTGACAAATATTTTACCCTCTTCGAAATACATCAAAAACTAAGCCATTTATTAAAGTCAATTATATTCTGTTGGCAATGTGGCATAATTATTGCAGAAATTAGAATACTGAGGAATGATAGGCTCATACCGGCCTGTGACTCATAGTCCAAAAGTTTTGTCATTTTTCTCTTCACATAGTCCCGGGGGGGGGGGGTGCATCTCAGACCCTTTACTCCAACATGGACAAAGACTTAGTCATTGAACCACAGGTACCAGTACAAATGAGTGAGTACATGATGTGACAGGTCTTTGCCCATGAAAATCAAATTACCGTAACTTTCTCCTTGCTTTGTCTTTGGGACAATAGTGTGCCTCAGAATGGAGTCTGCTATAACCAAAATATGGGTTCATAGGTTAATACTAGGCTAACTGCTCTTATGGGCCATTTTAAGCCTAGCCAATTACCCCATGTCAGAATCAAACCCTGCACCTTGTATTTCTAAAATAAGCACCTTAACCATTACGCCAACCTCCCACCCCACTTGGGATTGTGTGGTGGTCTGAATTATGGGCTTAGCCTTAGAAACAGTGTTATTTGTGGCTGAATGTTACATGGTGGGTGTTGCTCTAATAGTGTGCTTTTGAAGTTGCTGAGGGTATTTATTGCAATTACTGTGTCTGGGAGGTCTTTGAGGTTTTGGATTTTGTAGATTACTTTAAGTGCCTCAACATATCTATGTCTATTTGTCTGTCCTAGGGTGTGTGTGTCAAGTATTGTATATTGTTGTGAGTTTTCTACAAGCTGTTTGAAATTTATACTGTTTTTTGTGAGAACTTTACGTCCAGAGACAGGGTATAAGTACATCCATCACATACTGTATCAGATTGTTTAAGAATTAAGTGGCATTCAGTAAATATGAAAAATGCTACATTGTTTTAAGACTCCTATTTCTACCAAGCTGGCTACAGAGAAAGGAAGAATGTGTTGATCCATGGTTTCAGTTATAAATATACTGGGTTTCAAGGGGGTATGGTATGAAAAGATTTATGCTTCTCTTTGAGTAACCACTGTAGGGGAGAAAAGATTTGCTATGGTTCTGCGTGGTTAAACAATACAGACTCAGTCTAATTTCACAGAGTGGCACCCCTCTTCATGCAAATCTTGTGCTTGTTGAGTAAATATATGCCCAGGAAGTCCTAGATGATATCTATCTATCTATGTATCTATTGATCTATCTATATATATATATATATTTTTTTTTTTTTAATGGGGAATTTGCATTGCATCTATAAAGGACACTGCTAACTACCACTGCGTGATTTATTTTTATTTAACATTTGTTAAGTGGGAAAGTCCGACTTGGAATGAAGCCAATTTTCAGTGGAGGCCCGGGGTGTAATGTTCCAGATACATGCCTTTGTAACATGGGAGGAAACCAGAGCACCCGGAGGAAACCCACATGAACACAGGGAGGACATGCAGACTCCACACAGAAGGCACCCAGCCGAGAATTGAATTGAGAACCTCTTCTTGTTAGGCAACAACATTACCGCTGCACCACTGCGCCATCCAATGATGTGTGAGTGTTGCACAGATGCAGCAACTTTATACAGGTAAACTAAAAAGCAATCAAGCTATCCCACTTCCGGTTAATAGCAAACATACACTTTGAGTTCACAAAAAATCATTCCCAGCTCAGAACCAACCTGGCTACCCTCTGCTGCCAATACAGTGCTGAAAAAGGACTTCTTAATATAAAAACACTGTCGGGGGCTCCCAAAATGTATGAATTTACTAACTTAATTTTATAACATGAAACAGAAGTGCAGGAGCTCATGGTAAACAGTTGTGCCAATAATGTAAGACATTAAATATTAAAGCAAGATAAAGGACAAAGCAAATAATGCAGATATTAAAGCAGCACTAACAGTTTATAAGACAAAGTACAATTGAGCAATATGGAATAAATATTTAGATATGGATGGATTAGGATTCCTCAACAGTCAAATGCAGTGCTAGATGCAATAATCCTTAAATTATATTTTCTCACTGACTCATTAAAATTACAATTAAAAATATATATAAAACTCAACATTCAACTATTACCTAAATAAGGATAAAATGATTTTATTATTTCTAAACAAATTCTTCAAAAATTCTTAAAGAATATACTCAGCTAAAAACATATTATTCCTAAGAATTAAATAGTTACAGCTTACAAGCTCGTATCCTGAGGATACTAGCAATATAAATATTATCATTAAGACTGGGGGGGGGGGCAGAAGCTTTATGCCTCAACTGCCAAACCATTTCTTTGAATTCAAGCAAACTATCTGTATCAACCCCTTTAACCATTCTCACCACCTTATCAATAAAAAAATTCAAATTTCCTGAATTCATCACAATGTGTGTGGTGCCTGTTAAGGGCATTGGTGGACTTATTCTTTTTGGTATCATATTAGTGTTCTCTAATTCTTTCTTTTAACTTCCTATTAGTTTTACCAACAAAAATGCATTGTAGGCTGAACAGTTGCAAGATAAACTATCCAGGTGCTGTCACAGTTGCATCTACCTGGACAACCAATAGTCTTATCAAAACTCTTCACTGCAACATAAGATGTTTGATGTATATATCTGCAGTATTGACTTTTATGATTTGATGCTCTCAGGGCTCAGTTTCAGGACACAGTTTGCATTCTCTGATTCTTAATAACTTACCTGTTGATCTGTGAGGGGTAATAGCATGACACGTGGGTTTATTAGGGTAATCTGTTCTACATAAGGGAAGCAGAGCCTTTTTGAAAGCATTAAAATATGAAGAATTAATTAAACAATGATACTGGTTACAGATTCTTAGGTTAATATGTAAGTACTAGGTTAGCTCCTTTGCAAGCCATTTTAATATTAGCCAATTTTACTTTTGGTGCTTGAATTAAGCTATCACATTTGGTTAGAACCACAGCCTAAAAACTTAGAGGTTAAGGTGCTGAAAGCTTAGACATTAAGGTGCAGGATTACCAACTTGGCTGGGGAACAACTGGGTAGTAGCAGTATCGGCACAGAAGAAAGGCTTGGCAATCTACTTCTGTAAAATGCCACAAGAACTATGTGTGACCTATCATGAGTTGATTTCAACTTAAGGGCAGCTACTTGCTTTATTTAGTTCAAAACTGACCTTACCCAACCCATGTTCAATAATTATATATTACCCCTAATGAAAATACCTGGTATCATACCACAGATAATTTGAGTGGACCCATTCATGGGAAAAGGCATTTAGGAGCTGGCTTTACATATTAGTAGTACAGAGACAGTCCTGGTGTAAATGTTCTGATTAGTATCCATAGATTCAAGTTGCACTTGACTATGGATAGGCATTGGCTTTGTTTTATGTGGATGAGGAGTCTGTTCCAGAGCAGTGATATCCTCAACAAGATAAACCTGTCCATCCAACCCATTTTGTTGATGTTGTATAAGAGGTTTAGACCTCTAGACTGAGTATTTCTGATGATATTTGACTTGTTGATGTGCAGTAAATCCATAACAGTGGGTTGGAACATCCCTTGTATGACAGACACAGGTCACCTCTTAACAGTCTGTAGGATATTGAGTATAGTGACAGGGCTTTGGATTGGTCGAGGTAGGACATACTGTTTAGGCCTTGTGTCCTTTTAGTAAGGTATCTCTGTGGGCATTCCAGTTGTTCATTTGTCTTGATTGATAAATGCCAACGGGAGCATTATACTCAATGATTGGCCTAATGAGGGCTTAGTAAAGGGGAGAAATGACAACCCTAGATTTTGACAAAATGTCTTTGTTTATAATCTGTGTAATATAGAAGAACAGTCTTATGACAATGGACACATGATGGTTGGAAGTTAGGTCACTGTGGACTTATGTTCCCAAATACCAAACTGTGTCCATGGGCAGTTCCCCATCCATAGCTGATGACATCCTAAATGATACAATAATGTGCTTTTTGCATTAAGTTTCAGTCCATGATTTTGGTGCCGGTTATTTATTTGGGAAAAACCTTCCTGTGGAATGGTTAGATCAATTCAGAATTCAATGACTGCTCCTAGCTTGCAGTTATATGCAAACTTATTTAGCCAGAGCCCTTTGGTTTGAAAGCTTTTACTTCAGAAAAGTATATGCCAAGCAGGAGAGGTCTCTGCACAGAATCCTGGGGAATTCTACTGGTGACTGATCTGTTAGGGGAGGCAGCTTCCCCTACTTTTATTTTCTGCACCTTTTCTGTGAGCCTATTCACATTCCATCAGGTAACACAGGAGTTTATATCCAGTTTATTTAGTTTTCTACTGTACTTGAGTGGATGATTGTGTCAAAAGCCTCAGCCAGGTTAAGGTATGATGTGTGCACCATTTTACTTCCATCCATTGCTTTAGTGACCTTTTCAAAAAAGTCCAACAGACTGGATAAATATAAGCTGACCTTGACAAATCCAAACTGAGATGGGTCAAGTGTTTGAAGGGTACCCTGTATCCTTATTAATTAATTTATTTATTATTATTTATTTATTTCCAGTTTAATTACCGGGGATGTCCACTGGGCTCAAAGAGCCGGTTTTCAGTGGAGGCCCGGGGAGAAAAGCTCCACATCACAAGCAATTAAACAAAAATGAAATAATACAAAGTAATGAGAAAAAGTAGAAATGCATAATGGCAAGACAGTTCATAAACATATTTACAAAGTAGTATAGATAACTATTTGTACAATAATTAAGTGATAGAGGCAAGAGAAGAGTTCACAATTAAAGGGAAAGCAATTATTAGTTGAGGGTTAAAAATTTGAATGTTGTATATTGAGGTTTAGCAGAAATGGAAGAGAAATAGGTGGGAAGTACACTGTTAGTAGAGCACAGATTATAGTGTCTGGAGTATTCTTAGAGAGGTGGTTGAACATTAATAAAAGTGGAGTTCACACATGAAATGTATGATTGCCATAGTTAAACTGCATCAGCTTAATATAGGTAGTTATTAAAGATTAATTGTTTTCAGTAAGGGGATGAGATCAGGGACTATATACATTATTTACATTATGTACATTTAAGGTAGAAAGACATTATTAATAATTTGGTGTTGAATTTGACTTAGAGGGAGGCAGATGTTTAAGGGGTCTTTAGATTTAGAGTGCGGTAGATGTTTAGGAGAACAGCCTGGGGTGGATGAATAAGTAGAGAAGCTGTATGAGGAAGCAAACATAGAAGAGAGTAAGTAGGTTAAGTAGGGAGAATACGGTTACATGTCCAGTGCTGTGTAAGGTAGGAATGAAGCTGAGTTTTAAAGTATTCATAGTTGTCAGAGTTTCTAAGAGAAGAAGGGAGGGAATTCCATCTTTTGGTTAGGGAAGAAGAGAGTTGAAGGTGACCAGCAGGACATTTAGGATTGTATACAGAGAGGAGATTCTGGTGTGCAAATCTCAGGGCTCTTTGGGGGGTGTAAAAGGGTAAGATATTTGCTAAAGCAGGGCATAGAGTTGGTTTGAAGATTAGTCTGTGGGTATTTTTTATTTTTTATTTTTATTTTTTTGAAAAATGTTCATCAAACATTTGTTTCATAACAAGTCTTTCGGCAGCTTTGCATATATGAGGCTGGTGAGACTTATAGGTCTGTAATTGCATAGCTCTGTGGAAGGTCCTCCCTCATGCTAGAGAGAGAATATAGATGTTCTCCATTCGCCTATTACATAACCTGTATGGAGGCCAAGATTGAACAGTGTTGTTGGGGGGGTGTCCTCTATTTAAGATACATCCAGGGATGTTGTCAGGACCCACTGATGCAATATTTTTTTGCTTTTAATGGTGCTTTTAGGATGTGATTTTGTGTGACAGCTGGAGGTGAGCCAATTTCAGGCATATTTTGAGGGACAGATGGAGGGGAAAGGGAGTAAATTTAAAGCTTAATTTATCAGCTAGTTAGATGGCTATATCTTTAGCCTCAGTGTAGGACACATCGTATACAGTCAGCTCAATACATTACTGCATCAGGTTTTTGAGATTGCAAACATAACTGAACAAAGCCTTGTGATTGTCTTTTGCTAGCATTGCCTCAAACTTGGCTTGTTTGTTTATTTCAGCGATAATGAATCTCATATTCTAGGAACTGTTCTTACTTTTTGTCAAAATGCTCTTCCTTTTATTGTAAAACTTGTTGATATTATGGTTCCACCATGTGGGTTTTCTTCTGAGGTTTGCCTTGTGCTTGTTTATTCACGGTACAGCTGCAGATGTATAGTGTAATGTAAATTTTTGCATATTCAGTGGAATTTACTGAGTTTGAAGGTGATTTCAAGCTTGCCAGTATATCACCTAAGAGTAGGCTATATTGCATTCCAATAAAAAAGTCCTGAATCCTATAAGAAAAAAAATATAGACCTCACTGCATCTGTGAAGGTGGCATCCTTGAAATATTTGACATTCTTATCACTATGATGATAGTTAACTGATGGTAGTACTTATAGTATGGTTCAATCCCACATTTTTCTTTAGAAATCATCAAAACTTGCATTGATAATGTGCATAAAAATCTTAAAACAGAGTGCAGGCATTCTATAGTCATCAAACCAGATAGCAGAATAATTATTGGTATACATGCTAATAATGATCCAGTTTGAACATATTCTTCAAGCTACTGTCCTCAACTCAGCAAATAGCACAAGTTGCACAAGTCTCTTCCACACCACCCTCAACAGAATGACAGTTTATTTTTCTAGGAAAGTCTGTGAAGCACAGCTGACACTTCTTCTTCTTTCGGCTTTTCTCGGTTAGAGGTCGCCACAGCGGATCATCTGTCCGCTCATGATTGGCAGTGGAGTTTTACAATGTTGAGTTGCCAGCCCGGGCCCAACCTTCCACAGAAGGCACACACATGCACACACTCACACCTAGGGCCAATTTAGAGTGTCCAATCCACCAACTGCATGTCTCTGGGATGTGGGAGGAAACTGGAGCACCCGGAGGAAACTCACGCGACCACAGGGAGGACATACAGACTCCGCACAAGAGGCACCCCAGCACAGCTGACACTACAGTAAATGAATTATCTACTACCATGGCATAGGTCACACAATTACTTACCACTCCTGCATACATTACAATTGTGTAGACTGATATTATCATCTTTTTAGTAAAAGGCTGAGATTTTTTTTTTATGATAATAAAAATTAATTTGTACAAAGGAATATACATTTACAAATTGATGTTGAGTTGAATCACATAAGCAGTATAGTATTACTAAGGACACCATTTCCTTATGTTTTGTGCATGTACTTGATATATGGCTTCTTTCTGAAGTACCTCCACCGTTCATATTTAGATTTTGTAAAGTGTTCTCATTTTTGGTCAAAGGCAAAACACTGAATAACTATCTGCAACAGACATAGTTTGTGAACTGCATTATTCTCCCTTTTTTTTTGTACACTAGGGAAATTAACCTCCTAAAACTACTATTATTTATGCAATGATAAAGCTATGTTAGCTATAAAGTGAACCTGCATTTTTCTTTAGCTAACTCTGCATATACACTGATTAAAAGTCATACCAACAGAATTTTAAAGTATCAAGTGTGTCACACACAACTCAGATTTGTAAAGGTTTGAAGATTTAGAACTGATGTTAAACAAACCTAACTACCAAATACTCACATGTAACTCATTTATCTTTGGGAAACTGCAACAAACAACACTGCTCTCATTTCATACCAATGAGAACTCAATTGTGACAACAATTACTTTGTGATTCTAATAGCTACTGCCTGAGGTTGTATGAAGACAATCCTATATAGGCTCAATGTCCACCCCTGTGTTTGCAAACATAAGTTTTTTAGGTTCATAGGTGTATACTAGTGAGAAGAAAATGAAAACACTGTAATTGGTAGCATGTCTGTCAGGAGATGTGTGTATATTCTCAGATTAACTTATATTATATGATAGCATGTCTAATTGTCAAAATGTAAATACGTTTTTTAAATGTTGTGTATTTCCCTCTTTAAATAGACTGTTTAAAGAATCTGCCAGTGTTTTGATACATTTCTAATTATGCTTGTTTGTGAGGGACATTCTAAAGTACAAACTGTGGAGAATCAGGTAAATAGTAGGTGATATCATTAGAATGTTCCTGGTTGCTAGGTGATTCTTTGAACAGCTGATTGACAGGAAAAAGAACTTTTCCAAACAGCTGACTGTTATTTTTAAAGTAAAACAGTTGAGACTGTTAAATTGTTCAGTTAGTCATGTTCAGAGCAGTTTGTGAATAACTGCAATCAGTTACAGTGCTGTGCAGTGATACCCGAAGAAAAGAGAACTCACCAAAAACTGTAAGCCTGCCATTGCCTTGCTGTTATGTGTTAGATTTGCTCAGAGACAGTATTCTCTTGTTAGATAAGTTATTCATGTAGAGTTTTTCTAGACTGATGGGCTTCTATTCTACGGTTTAATTTTATATAACTGGTGAATGAAATCTGCTGTTTATTGATTACATTCTTGTAATCATTTTACTCATTATTAAAAGTTTTTCATTACTTTACACTGTGGCTGGAAATCAGTGTTTTTCTTTAGAGATTAGAAAGTACTTATAGCTGTTTGATATTCCCCAGGTCACCTCGAAAGGCCTGGTGTCTTCTGACCATAGCTATAATTTATTTTGGTATTTAATTTTCATAATTGGACACCCCTTAAGAAGGGCATGAAGACACTCTGATTGGTGGCAGCATTACCATATTATTTTGGAGAAGGGACACAGCTAGATGTCTGTATCATGCTTTCCCAGAAGTGTTTGGATATGTGAGATTTAAATTTACTTTGAGTGTCAGTATATCAGAGGGACACATTGCTCTGAAGTGTGTAATAAGAAGTTACTTTAGGGGTGTACAGAAGTGCACAGTACAGTCCCAGATTATTGAATGTGTTCCTGTTGTGCTCTTAGGGGAAAATTGTAAAATATCACTCCTGCTTAAATTGTGAAATATTACTCCTGTTTAAGTGTCAGTCTCACAGTGGAGTCAGTAGTGAGGATTGAAGCTCCTTATTTAGTGACCCAGGATATTAAGGGATGTCACATCGATTGGTGGCAGTCCAGTGGGATAATGGCAGAATGTCACATGTAACTGGTGGCAGTCCAGTGGGATATTAGCTAGATGTCATAACTAGGTTAACAATCACTAGCGCCACTATAAGCTAAGCCATGCAACCCAAATGATGTATCCCACAAGTTACTGTATTTTTGAGATTATTCTAAAGGGTGTATGTTGGGTAGGGCTTTATTTAATGGTTGCTGCTGTCCATCACAGAAATAGGTGCCAGTCCACACCCGGGGTCAATTGATTACCCATTTACTCATCCAGGTTACACTTGAATAGGGTTAGAGGATGGCTCTGTTTAACATAGGTTGGAAGTCTATTTTAGAGAATGTGAATTCTCTGAGATACAAACCTGCCTCACCAACATGCTCTATTTATTTAGTAAGCAAAGCCTATGTACTTTGATCTCATAGCTCTGATGCTGTTCAATCTGCAGATTTGGATAAGGACCATCAGAGAAGGATCCAAGGATGTCCTGTATGGCAGGCACAGATCACCTCTCAGCATTCTGTAAGAAACAGAGTACAGAGACAGGACTTTGAGATGATATATACACACATATATATATATATATATATATATATATATATATATATATATATATATATATATATACATATGGCATTGTGTTTACTCCTTTTATTCTTTTTGTGAGTAACCTCTGTGGGCATTACAGTCGTAGCATATTTCTGGACAGGTATATACCAAAGAGGGCATTACACTCAATTGTGGTTGTTATGAGGATCAAATAAAAGTGGATAATGACCTCCCCAGAACTAGAGCTCTTACTTATAAGTTGAATGATATAGAATGATTTTCTTTTTACCTCAGACACATGCTCGTTGAAGGCCAGGTTACTATCTACATGCATTCCTAAATCCCTCACTACTGAATCTACTCTTAGGGTTGTTTCATTGATAATGTAGTTTCCCAGAGTGGCCAACTTCCAAAAAGGTTCTATTAAGTATTTTGGCATTGAGTTTTATGCCATGACTTTGCCACCCAGTCATTTGTTTGTGTTTGACCTTCATGTAAGATATTCGTATCTTGGGAGGATTCTATAACTGCTCCTAGTTTGCAATCATCTGCAAACTTGGTCAGCTAGAGGGCCTTGACATTAGCCTTTACTTTCCGGAAGTAGATGCTCAAGAGCAGCAGACCAAGCAAACAGCCCTGAAGGACACCACTGGTGACTGATCTCTTGTATAGGTGTCATTTTTTTATCCTAACTCTTGGGTTCCAATCTGTCAGCCAGCTGGCTATCCAGCATGTCATGTAGGGGTTTATGCCTAATTCCACAAATTTGTTTACAATGCCTTATTATCAAATTCCTTAGCCAGTTCAAGGTAGGCAGTATGCATCATTTTTGCCCTCAACCACTGCCTTGGTAAACTTCTCAAAGAAGTCACCAAGTTCAGTAAGCAGGACCTGTTTTTTATGAAACCAGACTAGGTGGGTTTCACTGTAAGAAGGTTTCCTATGCCATTGATAATCATTTCCATGGTAATTCTTCATTTATTGTTAATAAATAAAATTATTGTTAATTTGTTCCTCTGCTAAATACATGCATGTATGCATAAAGTAAATCAACTTACAAAACTGTAAATCTTTAACTGGCAGGGAAAAATCCCTTTTTAGTGCTGAGATGCATGCATGGCTTTTTAAATGTGTTTCTTAATTTAAGCTTAATGGCCCTACATGTATCCTTTGTAGTTATGTTGTGCAATGAAAGGGGAAAGGGTAAGCTGTATTGCATATGAATGTCTGTAATGTGGGAGGAAACTGAAGTACCTGATCAGAAGCTATATAAACACTAAGAGGCCCTACAGACTCCACATAGGCAGTGATTAGATATCAAGGTTATACTTTCTTGTCTGAAGCTGTGTGGCAAATATCTTAAGCACTGACCCAACATTTTTCCCATGATGCAGTGATGCAAAGATACCACTGCACTCACCAGATGATAAAAATAAAAAGAATTACTGTAAAACTAAAACTTGGCACACTATGGTTTGTACATTCCATTTCAACAGCTTTCACTCATCTATGGTGCATTTCCTCATAAAACATTGGTGTAAGTTATTGTACTTTTATTTAGTTGGCTAGAGGGCTAGCTTGTTTAAAATTTGAATCTCTGTCCCTGATGGATTTGACGAAGTTTGGTAACCACACTGCTGGAGAAGAAGACTGTTGTTGGCTTCTGTAAATCTCTACAAAACCCAAAACTTTCATTACCATATCCACTGTTTTGGCAATTGTTTTTGCTGCATTAATTAAGTGTTCTTGCATTGAATATCTGAACTTTTTGAAATTTTTATAGTCTTTAGATGGAACTGCCTTGGTTATACCTTAGTCAGAGTTGAGGGGACCTGGTTCATTTTCTGGCCTAGGACTGTGTAAATGAAAGATGAGTGTATTGTTTTTGATTGGTCATAGGACCCTCTTTGTGTTTTTTTATTTAATCTTCACTGCTATTTAAGTGTCACTGTTGTACAACGCTTGGTTCATATCCTACCAGCTCTGAGGAGTCTGGCGATGTTTGGTGACCACTCTACTTGAAAAGAAGAGTGTTGCTGATTTCTGCTGAACTCTACAAAAGCTAAGACATACATTACCATATCCACTGCCTTGTTACTTGTTTTTCACATTGTTTTCATCACAGCTGCATTAATCAATTGTTTCTGTGTTGAATATCTGCACTTTTTTCATCTTTTTTACAGTCTTTAGTTAGAACCGACTTTATTGACAGAAAATGGGGACCTAAGTAAATTTCTGGCCTAGATTGGGTAAAATTTGATTGGTCGCAGGGCATTGTTTGTGTGTGTGTGTGTGTGTGTGTGTGTGTGTGTGTGTGTGTGTGTGTGTGTGTGTGTGTGTGTGTGTAATTTTTTATTTTATTTTAATCTGCTCTGATATATAAGCATCACACTTGCACAATGCTTAGCTAATAACCTATAAGCAAGTAAAGACTTACATTATCATATACACTGTTTCAGCAGTTATTTTTCGCATTGTTTTGTCACAGCTGCATTCATTGGGTGTTTGTGTGTTGAAAGAATGAACGTTTTTGACATTTTTTTAGTATTTAGTTAAAGCTGCTGATCTCCACACAGCAGAGTCTAGTAGTGATATGTATAGGCAACGATATCTGACAGTGTAATTCACACTTGTAATCTGTGAAGAAACCAATCTCTCACAGTATAAGATTCCCTTAAAATACCCTTACTGTTTAGATTATTTTTAACTATAAGAGCAGCTATTCTGTGCATAGCTAAGTGTTGCTTAAATGTTCTTTGTGTTATTGACCTATTCAATATTTGAATTTATTTCACTCTTCCCTAGTAGATCACAAGCCATGGATATGCACTTCCAACTCTCTCTGTGGTCAATCTGGTTGAGTTGGGTATTCTGAGGCACTGTAGAACTTGTCTCTTGTACAATGACAACCCACTTATTCTTAATAAAACAAATAAATTATGTGAGAAGTGTAAATACAATATAATGCTGGCTGCAAAACTCTCTCATACAACCAAAACAAATTCTATACAGGTTGTCAGTGCCACTTGCACCACATACTGGTCCTGCACATGAAATTACTTATGCTGAGGCCTTACAGGTAACCTTCCTGACATACTAAGACCTCCTGCAAAGCAAAATCAGAAAAAAGGGTCCTCGGCCATCATTGCAACATTCTGATAAAACACCACCCACAGCTACATATAGTAACACTGCTTCCAGTTCTTCTATTTCTAAGCCCTTAAGGCAAACTGGTGCACAAACAATTTTGCTAGTCATTGGTGAATCTATAGTGAGGCACACCAATGTCCCTTTTATCAGACTGAGTAAGGAAAGAGTCATTGTTAGCTGCTTTTCTGGGGCTAGGATCTGTCAAGTCACACTGTCACTCAGGTCACTGAAGCACAGATAAACAGTATGACTCTGTCATAGATGATGTGGGTGTTAATAACCTGAGACATACCTCCCTTGATTACATAAAGTGAGACATAATTGAGCTTGCTGATTATGTGTCTCAGGCAGGTATGAGCTCAGCACTGAGCAACATACCACCTTTTTCAAGGATAATGCCACGTTACCAACATAAAATGATTGATTTTAATAACTGGCTTAGCTTCTGGTGTAAATCCAAGGGGGAGAAACATCTAATGGCCTGGCAGAACATGGATGGCAGTCCACTCTGCTTTATCAGGGATGGTCTGCACTTATCCCACCTAGGCTTTCAGATATTTGCAAAGACCTTTCCCATCCCATAAATCTCCTGACTTAACTGAACTTAAGAAAGAATATTTGACAGTGGTACTACTCAATGCTAGAAGTGTAAACAAGAAGCAAAACTCCCTGCAAGGCTTCCTCTCCCCAGACACTGTAGACATCTGTGCAGTAACAGGGATAGTTAAAGTAATGGAGGGTACTCAAGCAGTGCACGGTTATAATGTCGTTCACACCTTAAGACTAGCTACTGCACAGGAGGGAACTAAAGAAGAGGAGTCGCAGTCTATATTAAAAAAAACCTCACATCCAGACTAGTTAAAGTGTATGACCTACTGGAACTCATACATGTACAAGTCACCATAAACAAGGTCTCATACCATATCCTTGCAAACTATAGGCCCCTCTCCATGTGCCAGGAAACCCGTACTACCTATCTCAATGTTCAAGAGTCCCTCACCATTCAACACAATGCAGTATTCATGAGGGATCTCAACTACCTCTCTACAAATTGGAAATCCTCCACCACTTCTAATGTAGAAGCCCAGAGATTCCGCAACTTTGTTAATACCAACATCCTGGAACAGTTCATCCATTCTCCTACCAGGCATGCAAACGCCCTTGACCTTGTATTCACCCAGTGTTCCTCGTTTAGTGTAATATCCTGACTCATCAGATCTGACCATACGGCAGTATTGCTTGAAAGAAAAATGAAATCCCAAACTTTGTGAAACCAAAACCTTTAGCAACTATTCCAAAGCTAACTTCTCTCTATTAAGTGGCACCTTGTCTAAATTCTAAGCACCCCCAAACCATAAAACATCATAATATATGCAGAGCTATTTACAAAATCCCTGTACAACCTTACTGATAGCTGTATACAGTGAGCTGTGCCCAATCATATTAACAATAAGACAAATTCAAAAGACAAGCCACCCTGGTGGAATGACAATATCAATTGATTGTCAACAAAAGAAAAATATTTTGGCCAAAGGTAGGACAAACTAAATACAACATACTAAAAAAACCTGACCAATCTACACAGGTAGGTAAGATGGTTAATTAATACTTCAAAGGCTAAATTTGAACAAAAATAGCTTCTCAGCAAATGAAAACCACCAAGCTTTCTACATCTATGCCTGTAACCTCAACAGAAATATGCAACAATTTGCAGAACCTGTTGTAAATGGCATCACCTGCACTGAGTCAGAGGTCACTGCCAACCTATTGGCTGAAAGTTTCAGTTCAAAATTCTCCTTCACTCCTGCCCTTCTAATCCAAAGGTAATACCACATACCATAATCCCCCAACAATTACTAGGGAACAGGTCTTCAATGCACTTTCTAAGGCCAAACATACTGCATCCATGGGACCTGATAACATGTCCTCTCAGGTCCACTTGAATCACTTTTCAACTGGAGCCTACCATCAGATTAAGGAAGATGGTTACAGTAATTCCCCTGGACAAAGGAGGTCCAATCACAGATCCAGGTAACTACAGGCCCATAAGCTTGACAAGCCTCATATGTAAAGCAATGGAAAGAATCATCAGGGACATAATAAATGAGGACACAGGTAACCTGCAAGTGCTGGACCCATCACAGTCAGCTTTCTTAAAGGAAGGCCATGCCTATTAAATCTGGTAGACTTCTTTGAGAGGATCACCATAGAAAGAGATTACGTGAAGACTATGCACACAGCTTACCTCAACCTGGCTAAGGCTTCTAATACAATACCCAAATCAGGCATTATAGACAAGATTGCTAAATTAGTTATAAACCCTTTTATCACCCACTTGATAGCCAACTGGCTCACTGATTGGACTCAGAGATCAAAATATGTGAGGCCACTTCCACCAAAAGGACAGTTACGAGTGGAGCCCCCTAGGGATCGGTACCTGGCCCATTCCTTTTTTGCATCTAGTTCTCTGATGTGGAAGCAGGTGCTGAGGGTTATCATCAACTCCGCTGCAGACCTAGCATTCTTTAAGAAGGTCTATCTGTGCCTAACAATTGGTACCAAAGCCAAGGTGTTAAACTCAATGCTAAGAAATGCATAATTGTACCCTTTGGGAAGTCAACCATCCTAACTAATTACCATGTTGATAATATTCCCCTAAGTGTGAACCCAGTGACCAGGGATCTGGGTATTCAAATAGAAAATAGTCTTACCTTTGACCACCATGTGTCCACAGTGATGAGGAAATCCTTTTATGTTGCACACCTTATAAGTAAGGGCATGGCATCTAGGTCCACAGAGGTTATTATCCCACTGTACTCTGCTCCTATCAGAGGTTTCCACGGTGGTACGGCGGTAGCATTGTTACCTCACAGCAAGAGGTTCTCCCGTTTGATTCTCGGCTTGGCTTGGGAGTGCCTTCCATATGGAGTCTGCATGTCCTCCCCACGGGTGGGTAGCATTCGAAAGACATGCGTGTGTAAATGGGCATTCCTTCGTTGAAGGTTGGGCATCGAGCTGGCACCTTCAATTAGTGACAATCATTAGTGGACCGGAGTTCCGCTGTGGCGACCCCTTACCGGGAAAAAGCCGAAAGACAAACGACAACTGCTCTGCTCCTATCAGACCAATCATAGAGTACAATTCTCCCTTAGGTATGTACCTGACCGTGCATATGCACAACTAGAGTGACCTCAGAGGTTCCTTACATAAAGACTACAAGGCGTAACAAACTTGCCCTGTACAGAGTACCCTAAAACCCAGTCCCTCAACTCAGTCTCCTATAAATTGTTGAGGGATGACATATGTCTGGCTTACAAGGCATCCAGCATATTCTTAAGTCAAACTGTATCAGAAATACAAGGTTTAGGGACCTGAATTTTGTCTGTGACTTAAACATAACATGTGGATAGACAGATATGTGCCCAGAGAATACCTCTCCTATAGAACAGGCTTCTCATGCATGTGAAGCTGAGTTTGTCTATTACCCAATTTAAGCACAACCTAGACCAGTGGATGGGGAATAGAAATTTACATCTAGCCTGGCACCCATGTCCCTTATGGACAGAGGTAGCTTATAAATGCCTGTCCCTCAATGTTCTGTTTGGATGCAAGCTGTCATTATTTTTTTGAAAAAAAAAAAACTTGGCTAAGCTTAGACAGCCCCCCTCCCCCCCCTTCCAGGTTGTTGTCCTAGTAACAATCTATGAATCTATGAGTCTAGAAATCAACAGAATGGTAGAATCTGACTTATTTTCTTTTATTTCATTCTTTCATTCATTCTTTCTTTCTTTTTTTATTTACCTTTTGTCAGTGAAGTTAGTTCCACCAGGTTATTGGCTAGGGGTAATCGGACCAAGACTCTGGTGAAATTCCTTTGATCTTTTCCTCTATGTAGAGCTGAAGAGTTACTACAGGAAAAAAGGAAGGATGGAAGAAGAAGAACTGCAAGGGAATAGTTGGAATAAAGATGTTGAAACGTCTAAGAAAATGTAGATTCTGCAATTGCTGCTTCACATGTGGAGGTTACAAACACTGGGGTAATAGAATTTCCAAAGTCTGAAATGATTATTCTTCAGGAAGCTGGCACAGAGAATTTTATAGAAATACTGGAAGAAAAAGTGCTGCTTGATGAATTGTTTTTATCTTGGTCTGTGGCAGTAAAGTAATCCTGTTAAAATGGCTGATGATACACAGGAACAATATTCAGTCAGTGCTGGTAGAAAGTTGGAAAGGAGAAGACAGGATCCAGGAAATTGATGTAAGCAGAAGTGAAGGAGGCACATCACAGAAAGAAATTAAAAAAAAAAAAAAAAAAAAAGAAACTGCAGAGAAACCAGGAAGTAATGCAGCTACTGTTGCCGCTAACAGAAGACATAGTATAATATACCAGAATGTAAACTAAGAAGGGAGACAACCTGAAGTGAGAATTCAGAGCAGAAATAGAGATTCTTTTAATGTGTTTGCTGTTTGGCATTCTCCAGTGGTCCTGTTAGGGATCTAAGAACTCTGATTCATTTATACTGAGTCCTTCTGTGAAATAACATTAGAGACTTTTGAAATGGCGGAAACATTTCTAACTTTGTTCGACAAAAAATCCTTTTTGTGTGTCATGGAAGAGTCACAAAGCCACTTGAAATGCAACTTTGCTTGGGGGAAAAAAAACAATGTTTTGGTACAATTTAGGACAACAGATGTGACTGAAAATAGAGAACTATTTTGAACTGAAATGACAGACTGTTTTTGAAATTAAAAATGACTGTTGAGAGACATTTAATGAATGGGGCATGGAAGGTATTTGTTAATGTAGATACAACTGATGGCAGAATGCCACACTAGGGACGGTGGAGGGGTGTAGTGGTAGTGTTGTCACTTCACAGCAAGAGGTTTTCCAGTTTAATTCTCGGCTGGGGTGCTTTCTGTGTGGAGTCTACATGTCCTCCCTTCATTCATGTGGGTTTCCTCTGGCTACTCCGTTTTCCTCCCATGTTACAAAGACATGCGTCTGAAACATTTCTCCACAGGCCGCCGCTGAAAATTGGCTTTGTTCCAAGTCGGACTTTCCCAGTAAACAAATGTTAAATAAAACATTTGCACAATGTTATTTTGTTAAATGGAAAGAAAGGGATGGTAAAATGTTGGTGACAGCCTAAACATGCTTTTTTCCTCTTTGGTGCTGATGATCATTTAATACACTCTTGCCCTAATTAAAGAAGCACAGTGAGGATCAATTTAATATTCATTTTAAAGACTGGACAATTGCATGCAGAAGATGTTGGGGATGGGGCAATTTTGTTTGGAATGTGAGCTATTGCTTGAATCTGGTGAAAATGATGAAACAACTTTGGGGGTGGGAGAAAATATTGTACATTAGAATGTTGATTTTTGGTAAAGATTTACTCATGAGTGCATGAAGCAGAACACAGTTGACTAAAGAATGAAACTTTAACTGCAATATTTAATGAGAAAAGTACACAGAAGTAGTAAAATGTCCAAACACAAATATAGTATGATTCTTTAAAGCCAAGATGAAAGTCAGTAGAAGATGGAGGAACAGATAGAATATAATAAAACTACTGGAATTTGGGTAAGGAAATGAAAGTTTTTGTTACTGCAAAGGAAATTTGCAAAGAAGAGGAAGGGATAACTTGATTACTATTGCAATAAATCTTAATAGAATAAAGAATGAAGTAACGCATGCAAAGTCACTGATATGAAGCAAAAAGCTGATACAGTCAGAATATTTAAGAATTTTATATAAGGTACCAAAAGAACAGATGGAAAAGTGGTAGAGAGAAATTGTGTGGACATTTGAAAAGTGTCTCTTTCAAATATAGTGATATTGTTTAAGAATCAACAGCTGAGGCTGTAACAATAATATGTATGCTTTGGGCAGTCAAATTTGTATTTATTTATGAATATATGTATGGCTTTATTTAACAATTTTTACACAGCTAAATGGACTGGTCTGACAATGCTTTTCAACTACAACCTGAGCCATGGTAGTAAAAACAAGATACATAAAGTGTAGTGATCAATGTTCAAATTGATTGTAGAAACAAGCATAATACAAAAGGCAAACATTTACAAATATTTTACATACATAAGAAAAGCTTAAGTATAAAACTTTACATTTTGAGTAAAAGGCATGCTAATAGTAGTACTAAACATAATACAACAAAGTAAGATTTTTTTCCATTGCATAAACATATGACACGCCCACAGCAAGCACATATCATATGGGAAGGTGTACAAAATAATTGTGGTACATGCATTCACTAACATTAAGGAGAAAATGTATGGTTTTGAGGAAATAAAGAAATATTTAATAGCTAAAATTGATAGGGGACATTAACTGTAATTTGAAAAAATCTATAGGGAAGATAACTCGGGATGTAAAGATGAGCAGTGATATGATAAAATATGGAAAATTACAGTGAGAAAATGAAAGAATATATACATATAAAAAATGATATTTGAAAACAAAAATTGATTATGTTATTTTTGAAGGGTTTAGAAGAGCGACAGGAAAGAAAGAGGCAGGTGTATCTTCATGATCATGAAGCTATATGGGTTGAATTAGGAAGTGATAAACACTAGTTTACAGAAGACAAGGGGGGATTTGCAACACAAAAGAGTTTAAGTATAAAATGTAAATCTTAAGGAAGGACCATTGGTCTATGAGACTTTTTTACAAAACTTGATAATTTTTTTGGATAGTGTATTAGGGGAAGTACAAAAAGGAATATATGAAGAGAGCAGGGCAGTTTTAGAGAAATCAAAAGATGAGTATGTAAAATGCAGGAATATGAAGGAACTTTACACATGCAGGAAAATAAGTCTTAGAGACAGAGAGTTGTCTATAACATAAAAACTGGGAAAATAAAAAGTATGTTGCAGAGCCAGGGACATTTCGTGCAAACAAGAAAAGAGAAAGTGACACAATCTTTTATAGGGAAATTAAGACAGAGGAAGGAAAAAATGACATGTATGCAGGATAAGGTTGGTACAGACATTATGATTTAGAGAGGATTATAAAAGCTGTCACTGAATATGTGGGAGAATAGCATGAGACACAAGTAAAAAGCAAAAAAATGAGGTGGGGAATTAAGAAGTTTGATATAGCATCGACAAATAAGTTAAAGATATATAGAGATGCATTTCTCAAGGTATTAAAAGAAATAAATATGGATGAAGTATCATGGCCAGGTGGCTTGTGTGGAAATTTTATAGCAATATGGAGGATAAGCAAATGTATGCAGTAGTGGAAATTATGGATAAGTAGCTTGACTGGAGAATAAATGTCAGAGAGGTGTATGAATTGGGTAATAAGGCTTATTTAAAAAAAAGTGAGAGGCAAAGAAAATATAAGAAACTGGAGGCCACTTACAATGAGTAACACAGATCATAAGTTGTTCAAGAAAATATTACAGGAGAGATTCCAGAACATAATAGAGAAGGTGCTGAATTGTGAAATAAATGGGGTTGAGGAAAGACAGGTAAGAGATATTAGAATCATATTAACTGGCTGTTCGGTTTTGATGACTCTCCAAGTATAAGTTATATAATCAACATACACACAACTGTTAATCACACATCTGAGATAAAAAAAAAAACAAGACAGAGAATATAAACATACATATACATACAAAGTGCAACTCAGTGCAAACAATACTGAAATAAACACTGAAAAACAGGTATTAACAATATGTGAACAGTATTGCAAGACCCTTGGAAGCCTGATTAAGCTGAATTAACCATTTATGAGCTTGATGGCCTGTGGGAAAAATGTGCTTATATCTGCTTGTTTTGTTTTGGTGTATATTAATCTATAACGTGTGTCCAATGGAAGAAGTTCAAAAAGGTTGTGGTCTGGATGTGAGGGGTCACTGATGATTTTCCCTGCCCGTTTCATGACTGAAATAGTACAGGTTCTGTAAGATGGGCAGACTGGCACCAGTGATATTTTCGGCAATGCTGACTGTTTGTTGTCGTCTTTTTTTATCATGTTTAGAGACTGATCCAAACCAAGCTATTATGGATGAGCTGAGAACAGACTCAATGACTGCTGTGAAGAACTGGATCAACAGTTCCTGTGGGAGGTTGAACTTCCTCAGTTGTCACTGGAAGTACATTTGCTGTTGTGCCCTTTTTATGATGGACCCTACATTGGTCAATGGTTATTAATTGGTTAAGCTCCAGATTGTTCTGACTACAACAAAGGGCCTGCTGCTCAACCTCCCATCTATATGCAAACTCCTCACCATTGCTGATGAGCCCAATAATGGTTGTGTTAGCCACATATTCAATAAGTTTCAAAGACAGCTCCTTAAAGGTTTAGTCATAAGTATAAAGGGAGACGAGCAGTAGGAAGAACACACATCCCTGGGGGCATCTGTGTTGATCATGCGATAGAGATAGTTTCAAGTGAAGAAGTTCCAAGATTATTGTATTGAATGCAGAGCTGAAGTCCACAAACAGAATCCTTGCATATGTCTCTGGGTTGCAGGATGTAGTGCAGACCCATGTTGACTGCATCATCTCTTGATAAGCAAACTGAAGGGAGCTGTGATGTCCTTCTGGTGAGCTAACACCTGTTTCACAAAGATTTTCATGACCATAGATGTCAGTGCAATGGGCCTATAGTCATTCAGTCCTGCTATACTGGATATTTTGGGGACTGGAGTGATTGTGGCTTGTTTGATGCATAAGGGAACCTCACACAGCACTAATGATTTGTTGAAAATCCAAGTAAAAACAGGGGACAATTGATCAGCACATATTTTTAAGCAAGAGGGTGAGACCCCATCTGGACCTATTGCTTTCTTAGTGTTCTGTCCTTTAAAAGCCAACACGCATTCTCTTCAGAGATACTTAATGCAGGTTGAATGAGAGAATATGTGTGTGTGTGTGGGGGGGGGGTCGTATTAGTCTGTATACTTAGTCAGCTGGAAATAGTGTCATTTGTATTCTGAGGCTTATGAAACATGCATTCAAGTTGTCAGCTAGCTGGTGATTTACTACAATATAGCGGGATGGTTTCCTGTTTCCACACTAATACGGGATCACTGGCTAAAACTGATTTTTCAGCCTTTCAGAGTAACTCTTTTTAGGCAAACTGATTTATTGTGTCAGTGTGCTCCTTGCCTGTCTAAACAGCTTTGTATCCCCACTGCTATAAGCAGCTTCCTTGGCTTGATGAAGCTGCTTGAGTTTTGCAGTGAACCATGGTTTGCTGCTGTTAAATTTAAACCAGATCTTGGTGAAGGCACACATAACTACACAAAAGCTAACATAAGATGTTACTGTGTCTGTCAGTTCCTGTAAATTAGCAGCAGTATCTTCAAAGGCACTCCACTCTGTACAATCAAAGCAGACTTGCATCAACAGTCCACCTTCTTAATGTATTCATCACAGGTTTAGCAGATTCTAACTTACTCCTATAAGTTGGGAGCAAATGACTCAAACAGTAGTCAGAGAAACCCAAAGCTGCACAGGGGACAGTGTGATAGGCATATTTTAGCACTGTATAACAATGTTTCTGTCTCTGGTAGGGTACTATATGTGCTGTATAAATTTGGGAAGTTTGTGGCTGAGATCTGCCTTATTAAAAATCTCCTAGAATAATCGGAAGGGAGTTTAGATAATTTCCGTCCATGCTCGTTATCCGATTAGCCAATTTTTGTAGTGTCACAGGCTTTAGGTGGAATGTAAACACTTACCAGAATAAATGAATAAAAACATTTGCAATTAACAAAAAGTGTTTCTAAGTTGGGGAAGCACATTTTACTTAATACTGTGACAATAGTACACCAACCTTCATTAATATAAAAGCAGACTCCATCTCCCTTTTTTTTCCCTTATGTCTCCAATATGTGGTCCGCTCTATAAGTAAGCCGGACTGGTATAATGCAGGATATCAAAGAAGAATGGAAATATAGGAGGAATGATGTTGATGTGGGAGAAATACAAAGTATTTTTGATGACAGAGAGCACAGGGAAAAAGTGAAGGGTATATGGCAATAAGGAGATTAAAGAGTACAGTAGAAAAATAAAACATTGGTTGCATTAGGGTAGAGGTGTAAATAAAACATTGGTTGCATTAGGGTAGAGGTGTAAATAAAACATTGGATGCATTAGGGTAGAGGTGTAAATAAATCATTGGTTGCATTAGGGTAGAGGTGTAAATAAAACATTGGTTGCATTAGGGTAGAGGTGTAAATAAAACATTGGATGCATTAGGGTAGAGGTGTAAATAAATCATTGGTTGCATTAGGGTAGAGGTGTAAATAAAACATTGGTTGCATTAGGGTAGAGGTGTAAATAAAACATTGGTTGCATTAGGGTAGAGGTGTAAATAAAACATTGGTTGCATTAGGGTAGAGGTGCAAATAAAACATTGGTTGCATTAGGGTAGAGGTGTAAATAAAACATTGGTTGCATTAGGGTAGAGGTGCAAATAAAACATTGGTTGCATTAGGGTAGAGGTGTAAATAAAACATTGGTTGCATTAGGGTAGAGGTGTAAATAAAACATTGGTTGCATTAGGGTAGAGGTGTAAATAAAACATTGGTTGCATTAGGGTAGAGGTGTAAATAAAACATTGGTTGCATTAGGGTAGAGGTGTAAATAAAACATTGGTTGCATTAGGGTAGAGGTGTAAATAAAACATTGGTTGCATTAGGGTAGAGGTGTAAATAAAACATTGGTTGCATTAGGGTAGAGGTGTAAATAAAACATTGGTTGCATTAGGGTAGAGGTGCAAATAAAACATTGGTTGCATTAGGGTAGAGGTGTAAATAAAACATTGGTTGCATTAGGGTAGAGGTGCAAATAAAACATTGGTTGCATTAGGGTAGAGGTGTAAATAAAACATTGGTTGCATTAGGGTAGAGGTGTAAATAAAACATTGGTTGCATTAGGGTAGAGGTGTAAATAAAACATTGGTTGCATTAGGGTAGAGGTGTAAATAAAACATTGGTTGCATTAGGGTAGAGGTGTAAATAAAACATTGGTTGCATTAGGGTAGAGGTGTAAATAAAACATTGGTTGCATTAGGGTAGAGGTGTAAATAAAACATTGGTTGCATTAGGGTAGAGGTGTAAATAAAACATTGGTTGCATTAGGGTAGAGGTGTAAATAAAACATTGGTTGCATTAGGGTAGAGGTGTAAATAAAACATTGGTTGCATTAGGGTAGAGGTGCAAATAAAACATTGGTTGCATTAGGGTAGAGGTGTAAATAAAACATTGGTTGCATTAGGGTAGAGGTGTAAATAAAACATTGGTTGCATTAGGGTAGAGGTGCAAATAAAACATTGGTTGCATTAGGGTAGAGGTGTAAATAAAACATTGGTTGCATTAGGGTAGAGGTGTAAATAAAACATTGGTTGCATTAGGGTAGAGGTGCAAATAAAACATTGGTTGCATTAGGGTAGAGGTGTAAATAAAACATCGGTTGCATTAGGGTAGAGGTGTAAATAAAACATTGGTTGCATTAGGGTAGAGGTGTAAATAAAACATTGGTTGCATTAGGGTAGAGGTGTAAATAAAACATTGGTTGCATTAGGGTAGAGGTGTAAATAAAACATTGGTTGCATTAGGGTAGAGGTGTAAATAAAACATTGGTTGCATTAGGGTAGAGGTGTAAATAAAACATTGGTTGCATTAGGGTAGAGGTGTAAATAAAACATTGGTTGCATTAGGGTAGAGGTGTAAATAAAACATTGGTTGCATTAGGGTAGAGGTGTAAATAAAACATTGGTTGCATTAGGGTAGAGGTGTAAATAAAACATTGGTTGCATTAGGGTAGAGGTGTAAATAAAACATTGGTTGCATTAGGGTAGAGGTGTAAATAAAACATTGGATGCATTAGGGTAGAGGTGTAAATAAAACATTGGTTGCATTAGGGTAGAGGTGTAAATAAAACATTGGTTGCATTAGGGTAGAGGTGTAAATAAAACATTGGTTGCATTAGGGTAGAGGTGTAAATAAATCATTGGTTGCATTAGGGTAGAGGTGTAAATAAAACATTGGTTGCATTAGGGTAGAGGTGTAAATAAAACATTGGTTGCATTAGGGTAGAGGTGTAAATAAAACATTGGTTGCATTAGGGTAGAGGTGTAAATAAAACATTGGTTGCATTAGGGTAGAGGTGTAAATAAAACATTGGTTGCATTAGGGTAGAGGTGTAAATAAAACATTGGTTGCATTAGGGTAGAGGTGTAAATAAAACATTGGTTGCATTAGGGTAGAGGTGTAAATAAAACATTGGTTGCATTAGGGTAGAGGTGTAAATAAAACATTGGTTGCATTAGGGTAGAGGTGTAAATAAAACATTGGTTGCATTAGGGTAGAGGTGTAAATAAAACATTGGTTGCATTAGGGTAGAGGTGTAAATAAAACATTGGTTGCATTAGGGTAGAGGTGTAAATAAAACATTGGTTGCATTAGGGTAGAGGTGTAAATAAAACATTGGTTGCATTAGGGTAGAGGTGTAAATAAAACATTGGTTGCATTAGGGTAGAGGTGTAAATAAAACATTGGTTGCATTAGGGTAGAGGTGTAAATAAAACATTGGTTGCATTAGGGTAGAGGTGTAAATAAAACATTGGTTGCATTAGGGTAGAGGTGTAAATAAAACATTGGTTGCATTAGGGTAGAGGTGTAAATAAAACATTGGTTGCATTAGGGTAGAGGTGTAAATAAAACATTGGTTGCATTAGGGTAGAGGTGCAAATAAAACATTGGTTGCATTAGGGTAGAGGTGCAAATAAAACATTGGTTGCATTAGGGTAGAGGTGTAAATAAAACATTGGTTGCATTAGGGTAGAGGTGTAAATAAAACATTGGTTGCATTAGGGTAGAGGTGTAAATAAAACATTGGTTGCATTAGGGTAGAGGTGTAAATAAAACATTGGTTGCATTAGGGTAGAGGTGTAAATAAAACATTGGTTGCATTAGGGTAGAGGTGTAAATAAAACATTGGTTGCATTAGGGTAGAGGTGTAAATAAAACATTGGTTGCATTAGGGTAGAGGTGTAAATAAAACATTGGTTGCATTAGGGTAGAGGTGTAAATAAAACATTGGTTGCATTAGGGTAGAGGTGTAAATAAAACATTGGTTGCATTAGGGTAGAGGTGTAAATAAAACATTGGTTGCATTAGGGTAGAGGTGTAAATAAAACATTGGTTGCATTAGGGTAGAGGTGTAAATAAAACATTGGTTGCATTAGGGTAGAGGTGTAAATAAAACATTGGTTGCATTAGGGTAGAGGTGTAAATAAAACATTGGTTGCATTAGGGTAGAGGTGTAAATAAAAGCAGGAAAGCATGGCAGGGAGAAATGTACTATGTGAAGCTGCATGTATAAAAAAGTGTGAGTATTAAAAATGGCAATTAAGGAATGGCAAGTTAGATTTAGATGGATTAATGAAACATAGATTTCCTATAGAGATTAATGTTGCAAAAATTACCAGTCAAAGGGCAAATGAAACACAAACAGATGAGTGAATGACTATGTGAAAAAGCAAGACAGAGGAACTGACTGAAGAGGCATTACTGGAATGCGATAGGGTTAAACAAGAATTGGAAAGCTTTAGACATGCTTGGATGTTTTCAGAACATAGATTTGGCTGTGATATGTTATCAAGTTTATGACAGAAGAAAATATACGATGGGTAAGATATTGATAAATAATGAATTGAAAATCTGGATGTGAATAATTGCTGTTTAATAAAAAGTGTGATTGTGAAATTATTATGAGAAGAATAAATAAGCAGCTGTGGATCAAGGGTTTGGAGGAAACATTTGGAATATTAATATATGTTTAAAGGAGTAAGTATTTACTTATTGTTCTGTAGTTCAAAAGTTATTTTCTTGCATTTTGTTTTAGGTAATATGAAAATGTATATGGAAAATTAAATGAAGTGTGTAAATAAAAAGCTCCTACCCTTTTCAGTAGGTGTTGTGTCATCTTTCACATCTACCTGTGCTGCCAACATCTCAAGTAGTTGGGACATCTGTTTAAAATTGTACATGAATGACAGCACCCGCAAAATTGTGTTGTTGTGGTTTGTTTTCATTTATATAAATGTATGATTGCCTATGTTGTAAGTGATGGTTTAACGAAGATGTTTCTTGTTTTAAAACAAAGGCAGGAATTGAATAATTTGTGTAAAGTTGCTTAGGTTATATTAGACATAGCAATATATGTGAAGTATAATGTTTGTAAATGTGAACGTGTTAATACAGTTTGATTACGTTTATATAAATGTATATTTGCCATTGTCACAAGTGCTAATTCAGTAAAGTTGCTGTTGCACTGCAGTGTCAGTAATAGAAAATGAATCCAGTCACCTGGGGTGAGAACAGAACCAACATCCTTTTGATCCTCTGGCACCAAAGGGATGTGGGTTACCTGATGAGCCACTGACACTGAAAATGCCAGCTTTATATACAAGTAAAACTACAGCTAAGCATAAATGCCATATTATAAAGAATTATACTTTTGAGTTTTTTCTCAAACCACTAAGCATTGTGAGTGTGTATGTATGTATGCATGCATCTATCACTACTGAAAATTAGGATAGCACACACTAGTTAAACTTTGGTTTGAGCCATATAAAACATAAGGTCATTTTGTGTGTGTGTGTGTGTGTGTGTGTGTGTGTGTGTGTGTGTGTGTGTGTGTGTGTGTGTGTGTGTGTGTGTGTGTTAGAATAGCTGAAAAAATATCCAGGAATAAAATCATTTTTTTTAAATTCAACAATATATTAAAGTATGAGCTAGTAGGTCGTATGTGGAAACAATTTCTAAGAACTTATTTCCTATTCATGGTTATAAAATTAGGTGACCGATTTTATGCTTGTTCTTACCTTCATTTATTTTATTTTAATTTAATGGTTACCTCTGTTGTTTTCTTCAACCCTCATCAATCTTCATAGACTAAGGAAACCTGTATGTTATTTACCACTGTTTAACAATTCTCCTTTAATTCGAAAGTAGTCTTTTAATCCAGGGCTTGGGTGGAGCGGAGGTGAGATCCAGGCGAGTACAATCACCACAGCAGCGAGACACTTTTTTTGCTATGCAACAGTCACAATCATGCCCAAACATGCTAGAACACAATGATACCAGAATAGACCTTTCAGTCTACTGTGGTCTCTAGTGGTATGGTTCTCCAGACTTGTCTATTGCAGAAGTAGGGTCTGTAGTCTCCATCACTGTCTACAGACCTAGCTGTAGGAGTCTTCACATCTCTCAGGATAGTCAAGCAGGCAAAATGCTGCTCATTCCTAAGCTGCACTTCCAGGTCCCGATGGGTAACACTGGCTAACTAAACTTACCTTATGTGTGTTATTATAAGTGGTCCATCCTGTGCACCAAATAGCCAAATTTGCTCACCTTTGTTAATGTATGCACATTAGCTCTATGAGTTCCAGTGGCTTAAACCAGTATAAGACACCCTCCAGTAAAATGAATATCATACATATAATAAAAAAATTATTTGACATACATTTGTAACCAAAATATTTTTTAGATCAAACAGATGTCTACAGTTAGTATAGTGTATTTTTGTTGGTCCGAATGCCTCAATAATGGCATAAAAAGAAAGTGGTTATTTAGAAACAATATTGCTGAAACACTTCAAGGAGCCCTTTGCATATTTCCCAGGGGTCTGCTTCATAGGAGCTTTAAGGTATTACACCATGAAGTCATTGTTGTGTGAGAGTGTTTTTGAATATTTTGACTATGAGGTTTTCTGTGTGATTTTTTTTTTTTTTTTGTAATTATTCAGAAACTTTTTTCAGTCAAAGCTGACTGCTCACTTATGCTATATTGATTCTTGCTGAATAGAGTGAAATATGTTATGTCTATAGCTATTAGGTTATGGCTTTATTGATCTGAATGTCTCAATAAAAGCTATAAAATTAAAAGTTAATGGCAGTCGGAAGGCATGTAGGTGAAACACTTTTATGTCATTAAAAGGTCATTTGCATATTTCCCAAAGGCCTCCTCTGTATGAGGTTTAAGGTATTATGAAGGTGTTTTTGGATGTCTTTGCCTATGGGTTTTTTCTGTGTGACCATTTTACTTGTTTTGTCAGACAAATGTGTTACCTAAATTAGGAGCATGTATAGTTTCATAGTTACTGATAGAAAATAACTGCTCTTATTGAAAGCACCTTATGAAGTCACTGCTTTGTTCATCTATGTAAATTGAATGAGATACATGAAACCTGGAAAATATTTCAAAGTATGGCTTCTATCCTCTGCTAAGAGAAACCAAAAAAAATGTTGTGTAATATGTGAATCACACGAACTGAGACTAGTGTTTTTGTGTTTCAGGTATACTAGTCTTCAGCTTTCAACAAAGCTAAATATTGAAGCATCCGAGACAAGAAACTGTGACTAGTTAGCATAAGGTACTTTAAAAATAAGATCTTATTAAGAATGTGATGCCTTGTAGACATTCTCCCAGTACTCTTTGCTTTATAGAAAAATATCTGAACATCAGCACAGTAATTTATCTGTCACTCTGCCATTTCTGTCAGATGTGGAATATTTCTGATACAAAAAGAAAATAGATTTGGTGTTCTTGTTCGCTCAAAATAGGGGATGTCATGCAGATGCAGACACAAAGGTCGCTCATTAAACTGTCTCCACTGGCAATGACAGATTTAAGATTTTTTGCTATTCAGATGCCACCAAAATGTATTAACTGTTTTACATAACGGGTATCACTATTTCAGACATGGAAAGAGTTCAACAAATGTTTCTCTTGACATTTTACTTCTTTATAACTGTTATTTAAAAACAGCATCTCAGCCAATTTGCTTCCTCAGAAAAATAAGCACACCTGTCCTTTGATTAATGTAGTAATTGATAAACAAGACATTTCAGACAACATAAGGCTGAGATGGTAAACAAAATAAAAATAAACATTTTTTGGATGTTATTTGTTGGAACTGCAATAGTGTTTTCTTTTAGTGCATTATCCCCCCTGACCAAATACACTCCGTTTCAAAATATTTTTTTTAAATTTCACTGGTTATTATAGCTGCAAAAATTTTGTACATAAACAGAAAGCAGCATTATAGTAAGCTAGTATCTTTTAATTCATCACAGTGATACATATCAAAATGTATATACTGTACTACCTCTAATCTCACATAGTCAGTCACAGTTAGAACAGCAGATTGTGATCTGGATGTGAATAATTGCTGTTTAATAAAAAGTGTGACTGTGAAATTATTATGAGAAGAATAAATAAGCAGCTGTGGATCTAGGGTTTGGAGGAAACATTTTGAATATTAATATATGGTTAAAGGAGTAAAGTATTTACTTATTGCTCTGTAGTTCAAAAGTTATTTTCTTGCATTTTGTTTTAGGTAATATGAAAATGTATATGGAAAATTAAATGAAGTGCCTTTTCCGGAGGTGTAGTGTCATCTTTTACATCTACCTGTGCTGCCACCATCTCAAGTAGTTGGGACCTCTGTTTAAAATTGTACATGAATGACAGTACCCGCAGGATTGTGTTGGTGTGGTTTGTTTTCATTTATATAAATGTATGATTGCCTATGTTGTAAGTGATGGTTTAACAAAGATGTTTCTTGTTTAAAAAAAAGGGAAGGAATTGAATAATTTGTGTAAAGTTGCTTAGGTTATATTAGACATAGCAATATATGTGAAGTATAATGTTTGTAAATGTGAACTTGTTAATACAGATTGATTATGTTTATATAAATGTAAATTTGCCATTGTCACAAGTGCTAATTCAATAAAGGTGTTGTTGCATTGCAGTGTCAGTAATAGAAAATGAATCCAGTCACCAGGGGTGAGAACAGAACCAACATCCTTTTGATCCTCCGGCACCAAAGGGATGTAGGTTACCTGATGAGTCACTGACGCTGAAAATGCCAGCTTTATATACAAGTAAAACTACAGCTAAGCATAAATGCCAAATTATTAAGAATTAAACTTTGAGTTGTTTTCTCAAACCACTAAGCATTGTCAGTGTGCATGTATGTATGTATGCATGCATCTATCACTACTGAAAATTAGGATAACACACACTAGTTAAACTTCTAGTCTGAGCCATATGAAACATGTGTGTGTGTGTGTGTGTGTGTGTGTGTGTGTGTGTGTGTGTGTGTCTGGTAGAATAGCTGAAAAAATATCCAGGAATAAGGTCGTATGTGGAATCAATTTCTAAGAAATTATTTCCTATTTATGGTTATAAAATTAGGTGACAGATTTTATGCTTGTTCTTACATTCATTTATTTTATTTTAATTTAAACTGTGGTGGTGGTGCTGCGGTAGTGTTGTCGTCTCACAGTAAGTCACTGTCCTGTTTGATTCTCAGCTAGAGCGTCTTCTGTGTGGAGACATGCGTGAATGGGCGTACCTTCATTGAAGGTTGTGCGTCAGAGCTGGCAACTCAGCATGTAAAAATCTACTGCCAATCATTAGCGGACCGGAGTTCCGGTGTGGCGACCCCTAACCGGGAAAAAGCCGAAAGACACAACAATGGTTACCTCTGTTGTTTTCTTCAGCCCTCATCAATCTTCATAGACTAAGGAAACCTGTATGTTATTTACCACTGTCTAACAATTCTCCTTTAATTCAGAAGTAGTCTTTTAATCCAGGACGATCATGTTTTTTTAATTCCTGCATGAGGTTAGCCATGTATGTATTACATTTTATTGTGTTAAACTATATAATATGTCAGTGGTGTTTGTTGTTCTACTATTTCATCCACAGTAAATACTTTTAACACGTGCTTCTTTTATTATTAGTGTCATATCATAGCAGACTCAACCGTCTTGTTCTACATCTCTTAGTTCATTTTCTTTGTATTTACTCAATTATATGACATATGCGGAATATTTTACCATTCTTCTAATGTGATCCTTGATTTCAGATTTTTCACAAGCCAGAGCCCATGAGTTGTATCACAACTATTTATATGTACTTGCCTTCAGATACTGCTTAGAAACATGAAGTTTTCTTAATCTAAGAATTCACAAAATGTTTTGAAGTAGATTTTTTTTTTTATAATGTCTGTTAATGTATATCCTGATAAGGTCATATATTAATTTGAAATGTTCCCTTCACTTGTCCATTCAGATTCAGTTAATAAGTTCTTAAGTTCATTTTTTTCCACTGTTTCCTTATCTATAATAAAGTACCAGGAAAGCCCAGATGTGACTTTTCAGACCCGTAGCCACACATCATGACTGGCTTTAAATAATACTAATGAGCAACTTTGTCACAGAGGAGCATATTTCATGCATATAATATACTTCTGGAGATATCTATGGCTCTAACAAGTTTTGTTTACACTGTAATGTAAACACATGTCCTTCCAACAGTTACTGTGGCATTATTGTTTTTTCATAATATATATAAGAGGTCTACTAGGATCTGGCCCTTCATTGTCTTGTAAGCCAAGCAAACACCACTGTGCAGTAATCTGTAGGAGACAAATTATAGTGGCTGGGCATTTAGGTAATCTGTGTAAATTAAGGAGGCCATGCCTGAGAATTTCTTGGTCAGGAATCAATTTGCTTTCTCGAGTTGAGTAGTAAACATTTGGATAGTTGCATGCCAAAGGGACAATGCATTCTATTGCTGGTCTGAGTAAGTCCGAGTAGGAGGAGGACAAATCCTCCATTGGCTAGAAAGTATATACATTTTGTAATTAGTTGAGCTAGGTATGATTTTCTAGCAAAAACTGATTCATGGTGGTTAAAAGAGAGTTCATTGTTCATGAAATTAGTGCAGGTAAAGCCATCTTGTAGGATACTGGTATCAGCTAGGAAGTTAATATTACAGTTCTGAGTTTGCCATTTTCAGTGAGACTCGTGAATCAGTGTGGACATTAGTAATGTTTATGCTGAAGAGGAATGAACCTAAAATGTGTGGCACACCACTGGTGATAAGACATTTTAAGGAAATGTTCCTTCCTAACCTGACTAGATGTTCTGTCTGTGAGACAGTTCTCTTTCCATAATATTACCATTGTAAGTGGCACAATAAGAAGTATGTTCACCTTTGGTGCTGGAACACCAGCAGACTGTGTGTTCTATTCCTACTCCAGGTAATTAGATTGCTGATACTGTAGTATAGCATTAGATGGGTGCTGCAGTCCAGACAGAGTCATCCATTAGATAAGGTGTAAAACTGAGGTTCCATGCTTGAGTTGTCTGTGGCTCAGCTGGATGTAAAAGATTCAATGGCACCAATCAAAAAGATTAGGGGTCCTTTATTGATACAATATTTACATAATTACTATTATTTACAAATCTACAAATATATAAACATGCAAATCTGTTTACACATATTCATAATTTCTTTTACAATCATACTAAATTTTCTCCCCTATTAGACTCTCACTCCTTTTTCATAACCACTATCTGATTTTACTTAATATTGTTGCTAAAATCTATTTACCATGAAACATAATTTCATTTATTCTTTCATTCCATGTAACCCATATAACATAAAATAACTTTTTATCTATTTTTTTAAAATATTATTTACTTCTCTTCATATAATAGCCATATTTAATGTTATCCATGTTTATTTTAGTCACTTCTTTTATGTATTCAAAAAATCTTCTTTACATACTTTTCCCATCATTTTTTTTTAATATTTTACATTTCAAAAACACATGCACTTTAGTTTCTTCTTCTTGACAATGTAAACATATTCTATCACTTGTCTTTTTATATGGTATATTTCCTTTAACTGGCAATTTATCTATTGCCAGTCTCCACACACACACACACACACACACACACACACACACACACACACACACACACACACACACACACACGCACACACACACACACACACACACACACACACACACAACAAAAATCTTGACATTCTTCTTTCTGATTACACCATTTGTTTCTTGTTTTCACAGCTTTATTTTTTTCATCTGTTAGATGTCACCAAGGTTGTGGATAGTAATGTTTTATGATTACATTCTTATACCATATTTTTCAATATGTTTCTAGTAAAGTGTTTTGGCTTTTCCCAGTTAGGGGTTGCCACAGCGGAACTCTGGTCCGCTAATGATTGACAGTGGATTTTTACCGTGCCAAGTTGCCAGCCCGATGCCCAGCCTTCAAAGAAGGCACACCCATTCACTCATGCACCTATCTGCATGTCTTTAAACATTGCATGTCCTCCTCATGGTCAAGTGGACTCCATACAGAAGGCGCACCAGCCGAAAATCAAACGGGAGAACCTCTTGCTGTGAGGCGACAACGCTAACCACTGCACCACCGTCTATGTCATCAATTTTTTCTTTTGCACAAAATTGCTTTTCTTGGTAACATTTTGTTTCTTCATTTATACAGTCTTTTTCTCTTTTACCCTTTTTACCATTCCTCAAAATTTATCATATTTATACATTTTTAGTACTAATCTCTCATATTTTTCATTTATCCACTTTAACACTTTGTAAAACTTTAATGAAGCACCATATACCACTGGATTAATTTACTCTAAATGTCCTTCTTCTTCATTGTTTGCATACAAAACTTCTCTTTTTACTGTGTTTAATCTAGAAGCCTATATATATGAAAAACATATCTGCAATATTTCCTTCTCAAATACTGTTGGCAATATAAATACACTATGTATGATATTCTCCCATCAGTATTGAATTTATCAAATAAGTTCTTTTATTCGGAATAAAAATGTATATGCTTCCTGGAAAAGACAGGTTTGTTTTACATCTTTATTCCCAAATTTTATACCGAACACAGAAATTTAATTCACTGTAAAATGTTTACCCCCTATCTTTACTACATCAATTAAACATTTACTTTTCTCTTTATTTAAAACCACCACTACCACCTCTAGATACTCATTTGTGCAAATTATTACAATGTTTATTCACATTTTACTTTTTGTAATTATTATAATATTATCTTCATATGTCAGCAGACCTTGAATTCTTAAGCATTCAGGTATTATATACCTTCCATCTGCATACCTCTCAACCTCTTAAAGTAAGAAATCTGGACAAAGCCATAAAAACTGGTACAAATAAGGACAATTTTGAAATATTGCTCATATAAACTTAGAAAGTTGATAGAATAACAGGTTTTGCATTAACATGAATTTTCTGAAGAATATGACACCTAAAACTCAAATCTTTGTCATTATTTTCTAACTTCAAGCTTTAACAATTTGCCACTAATTTGCCAGAAAATGGTATAGCCACAGAGTACCAATAAGTGCTCCAACACCACTGTTGTTACTGTCACAATTTCTTAATAAAGCCAAACAAATACTTGTAGTAAAAATTTTAATGTCCACTGTAGTAGCTGCCAAAATTCCGTAGTTAATCCAAACTGCTTTTTGCCAAATAATGCTCCAATTGCGTTCTGAACAGCACGCCAACTACAAGTTTAAAATAGCTTGTTTATTGACATAGATACTCGTATAGTTCTAAATAAACCTCTACAAATTCATGTCCAAGGTTGTACAAACTAACGCTTGAAGCATAATACTATAAAACATTAAAACAGTAAACGGATATTCAGTGTAAGTTACTGCAGACTTATTAAAATAGTTAAGTGCTTTCACCCATAACTTATGGGCTTCTTCAGAACACATTCGTTTCAAACTGTCCGCCTTTTGAAACTTCAATGGCGCCAAATTGATTTTTAACCATTCAAACCTTTTAAAGTAACTGTACATGATATTGTCAACTGCAACACTAAACTAAATACAAAATTAGTCACCAAAATCAATCTATTACACTACTTGTTAGTATTGCAATACAAACTGACATATAAAATATTAGTATTCAAATACATCATTTAAAACTATACAAAAATATTTGACTGTTCGCAACTATATTGTCATCAAATACAATAATTAAAATAGTCATCGAACTGCTAAAATAACCACTTGTTCCAACCCTACCCATATCTATTGTACAACAATGTTGTATGTTGAATAACATGAAATTGTTAAAAATTATTAAAAATATTAAAAATGTTAAAAATGTTGAATATTAGTACAGCGGGTTACAGTACATCAACCTAACTATAAAATAATACGCAGTATAACTACGAGCTTTCATTTAAATATAATACTGCTGATGTCTACACTTTTTTACTTAAAATGTATTATATGATACCAACACTTAAACTTCTAAAGACTGAAAAAAATGAAATATAGGTTGTTTATACAGCATTTTAATTTTGTTACATGTTCATCTCAAGAATAGCCTTCAATGAAATACTGTCATTAAGACCCGGAGGTGTGGTGGCATCTGTATATATCTGCCACCATGCTTCTCGATAATTTAAAAGTTTTTTATTATCTCTACCTCTGGGATCATTTCTGACTATATCTAATAACGCAAATTTAAATTGATGACTTGGACCTTTCTGTTCAATGTGCTTAAATAAGGCACTTTTTTGGTCCATTTTTCTTATATTATAAATGTGTTCGTATATGCTTTTTTTAGGTTCCTTTCAGTTTTTCCCATGTAGTAACTTGAACACTCTTGACAAATAGCAATATACACAACCATTTTGGTATTACAATTCCCCTTAATTAACCTAATTTTTGGTCTAAATATATATTTTTAATACTATTTGTTTTTTATCAAAAATATAACAGCATTGGCCACAAGATCCACATTTGGTAGTATGTTGATTAGTATTCTATGTTTTTCATCTCTTTGTGTACTTCCCTTCTCCAAATATTTTTTAATATTGGTTCCCAACTTGTACACTATACCTGGTTTGTCTCCTATTATTTTCCTTACAGTCTCATCACTAGATATTATATACCAGTAATTCTTTATAATTTGTATAACATTCTCTATTTTTGGAATATAATGTAATATTAAAGCTCTTTGCTTAATTCCTTCCCTGTTTTCTTTTACCAACATCTTCTCATTAAATCCATTGCGTTTATTCACTTCTTTACCTAACCCTAACAGGGGTTTGTATATTGTACCCATAGATTTAATACATATATATCCACTTCGTCCAATAATTTCCTGGGATAACCCCTTTCATGAAACATGTTGTGGATATGTCCAATTTCTTCCAATAAGATTTGATACTCAGTAGTCATTCTCATAACCCTTATACATTGGCCCTTATATATATTCTGCTTTCATTTCTTGGGATGACAGCTTTCGTATGCCAAATAATCATTAGAAAAGGTTTCTTTTCTATAGATTTTTGACTGCAATATACCTTTATCTGAATAAACTATAGTATCAAGGTAAGCCATACCATCCTTATTATATGAATGCGTACAAATCAAAAAATCACTACTGTTATTAAGAAACTGAATAAACTCTAATAATCTTTCTTCACTATGGTTCCAAATTATGTATATATCATCCAATAATCTTACATAGTGGACAATATACTGGAAAAAATCACTTGGGAAAAGCACAGATTCTTCCCAATCAAGCATAACCAGGTTGGCGTATACAGGAGCACATGCGGCTCCCATAGCCACCCCCCTGGTCTGCCTGAAATATTCTCCTTCATAATATATAAAATTATTGTCCAATACTATGCCTAACATTTCCATGAATAAACTGACCTCATCCCATTCTATACCTGCATACTTTCTAATACTATTACCAAATGCCTCAAGGCCTGTTGTTTTAGGAATGCAGGAAAAAAGGTCTATAACATCAATAGTTACAAACTTATATCCCTCATTCCCTGCTTGTATAGGGAAATTCCTCAAAAATTCCCAAGAATCTTTGACTAAATGGGAAATATTTTCATATATATGTTTCAATTTTACATCTAAATATTTTCCCAAGGGATATGTTTTGGACTTGCTGCCAGAAATAATAGGTCAAAAGGGCAGATCAATTATATTTTTATGGATTTTTGGAATACCTACAATGGTAGCCAGTCTAGGACATTTCACCCTTACGAATTTATAAGTGTCTTTATCAATCCTAGCATCAATCAAAAATTCTTCTATGTAACTGTCTATTCTCTGATATGCGATGTTAATTTCATTCAATGATGTAGGTTCATAATTCCCTGATCCATGTAAGATGTTATGTATCTTGTTAATGTACTCAAAATTATCATATAGTACCACCCCTCCGCCTTTATCTGGTTTCATTACCCTTAAACTGTCACCTTTTTGCAAATTTCTGAGTAACTCTCTTTCCTCTTGGGTGAAATTATTGTTAGTATACACTTTATTATTTTATCTATACATCCTTTAGATGTCTCTAGACACAATTTTTTCATATATCTATATAGTAGGATGATGTACTGGTATAAATGTACTTAAAACCTTGAGACCCGAGTCTCTTTTTTGTTCAATCACATTTCTTTCATTGTAATCTGTGTTGTTAAACATAACAGCTAGATTCATCGTCCTTGTAAATTTCTTCAATTCCACTAAACAATCTACCATGTCAAATTTGGGGGTGGGAATGAACTTCATCCCTTTCGACAATAGGGAAAAATGTACCTGATTAATCTTAATGTTGGCATGATTATATATGTTAAAACCATTCCAAATGTATATTAACCCATTGACAGAAATGTCCTTGGGTTTGGATGTATCACCATGCCTTTGTTTCACCACCTGCGATTTTCCCAATACCACTGTTTGTATTTGTCTTTCTGATGGAAGTTCCTTCCTTGATACTTGTATGGATCTCCCTGATGTACCTGTTCCCTCCAAAAATGTGAATGGTTACTTGACTTGTGGTTATATCTTTCTTCATTTTTTTGTTCCTTCCTGTTCATCTCCTCTGATGCCTGATGATTCTCATTATTCCTAACCCAATAATATACTTTGCCTTGCTTGTAATGTTCAACATCCCTAGTTATCTTTTTTGTTTATTTTCACTTAAAGTGTATATCAATTTTTCAGCTAAAGTAAATTGTTTGTTATACATTCTTTCCCACTCTGTAAAAAGTAAGTCAGTAGTAATTTTCATATTCAAGTCCTCAGTTTCTTGTATAAGTCTACCTAATTTTTCATCATTGCATTTAATAATTAATCTCATAAATTTAATTCCACGTTCATCAAAGAACTGTTTGAACTCATTAATAATCTTGTCACTCAACATTAATCCCATGGGTTGCTTAAAAAACCTTAACCCTTTGGGAACAATTTTCATAGATATGCATTTTTGTAAATAGGCATTATCAAGCTTAATACTATTAATATTTTTTAATTTTTTGCCCAACAAAAACAACTTATCCTTTAATGTCCCCAATGTTTCAAATCTATTGGAATTTATATCAGATCGTATATCATTCATGTCCAGGTTACAATCAATTTCCATGAATCTGTTAAATTTGTTATAACCAGTGACATTCACATGTCCAGCATTGCTGGTTGATTGTGGTAGATGGTTAGTTTTAGATGCTGTACCTTTTTTAATATATTCCTGTTTCCCTGCTACATTAGAATATGTTTTAGTAGGGATAGTCCTCTTGGGTTTTGTACCCACCCGCTTAGATTCTTCTTCTACGTCATAAATAGAAAAATCAAATGAAAAATTGGAGTCATAATGATTACTGCTATATAAAGGCTCTGTTGTATTAAAAACGTGATCAATATCTATAGGACAGTCTTTGTCCAACTTTCCTTGCCCATTGGGTATTGGAAAATTGTCCAGTAATTAATTATTCATTGTTCATTATTGATTGGAAAATTGTCCAATAATGAACAATGAATAATTATTCATTAATTCAATAATGAACAATGAATAATTAATTATTGGACAATTTTCCAATACCCAATAGGCAAGGAAAGTTGGACAAAGACTGTCCTATAGATATTGATCATGTTTTTAATACAACGGAGCCTTTACATAGCAGTAATCATTATGACTCCAATTTTACATTTGATTTTTCTATTTATGACGTAGAAGAAGAATCTAAGCGGGTGGGTACAAAACCCAAGAGGACTATCCCTACTAAAACATATTCTAATGTAGCATGGAAACAGGAATATATTAAAAAAGGTACAGCATCTAAAACTAACCATCTACCACAATCAACCAGCAATGCTGGACATGTGAATGGCACTGGTTATAACAAATTTAACAGATTCATGGAAATTGATTGTAACCTGGACATGAATGATATACGATCTGATATAAATTCCAATAGATTTGAGACATTGGGGACATTAAAGGATAAGTTGTTTTTGTTGGGCAAAAAATTAAAAAATATTAATAGTATTAAGATTGATAATGCCTATTTACAAAAATGCATATCTATGAAAATTGTTCCAAAAGGGTTAAGGTTTTTTAAGCAACCCATGGGATGAATGTTGAGTGACAAGATTATTAATGAGTTCAACCAGTTCTTTGATGAATTAAATTTATGAGATTAATTATTAAACACAATGATGAAAAATTAGGTAGACTTATACAAGAAACTGAGGACTTGAATATGAAAATTACTACTGACTTACTTTTTACAGAGTGGGAAAGAATGTATAACAAACAATTTACTTTAGCTGAAAAATTGATATATACTTTAAGTGAAAATAAACAAAAAAAGATAAATAGGGATGTTGAACATTACAAGCAAGGCAAAGTATATTATTGGGGTAGGAATAATGAGAATTAACAGGCATCAGAGGAGATGACCAGGAAGGAACAAAAAATGAAGGAAGATATAACCACAAGTCAAGTAACCATTCACATTTTTGGAGGGGACAGGTACATCAGGGAGATCCATACAAGTATCAAGGAAGGAACTTCCATCAGAAAGACAAATACAAACAGTGGTATTGGGAAAATCGCAGGTGGTGAAACAAAGGCATGGTGATACATCCAAACCAAAGGACATTTCTGTCAATGGGTTAATATACACTTGGAATGGTTTTAACATATATAATCATGCCAACATTAAGATTAATCAGGTACATTTTTCCCTATTGTGAAAGGGATGAAGTTCATTCCCACCCTCAAATTTGACATGGTAGATTGTTTAGTGGAGTTGAAGAAATTTACAAGGAAGATGAATCTAGCTATTATGTTTAACAACACAGATTACAATGAAAGAAATGTGATTGAACAAAAAAGAGACTCGGGTCTCAAGGTTTTAAGTACATTTATACCAGTACATCATCCTACTATATAGATATATGAAAGAATTGTGTCTAGAGACATCTACAGGATGTATAGAGAAAATAATAAAGTGTATACTAACAATAATTTGACCCAAGAGGAAAGAGAGTTACTCAGAAATTTGCAAAAAGGTGACAGTATAAGGGTAATGAAACCAGATAAATGCAGAGGGGTGGTACTATATGATCATTTTGAGTACATTAACAAGATACATAACATCTTACATGAATCAGGGAATTATGAACCTACATTGTTGAATGAAATTAACATTGCATATCGGAGAATAGACTGTTACATAGAAGAATTTTTGATTGATGCTAGGATTGATAAAGACACTTATAAATTCATAAGGGTGAAATGTCCTAGACTGGCTACCATTGTAGGTATTCTGAAAATCCATAAAAATATAATTGATCCACCCTTTCGACCTATTATTTCTGGCAGCAAGTCCAAAACATATCCCTTGGGAAAATATTTAGATGTAAAATTGAAACATATATATGAAAATATTTCCCATTTAGTCAAAGATTCTTGGGAATTTTTGAGGAATTTCCCTATACAAGCAGGGAATGAGGGATATACGTTTGCAACTATTGATGTTATAGACCTTTTTTCTTGCATTCCTAAAACAACAGGCCTTGAGGCATTTGGTAATAGTATTAGAAAGTATGCAGGTATAGAATTGGATGAGGTGAGTTTGTTCATGGAAATGTTAGACATAGTATTGGACAATAATTTTATATATTATGAAGGAGAATATTTCAGGCAGACCAGGAGGGTGGCTATGGGAGCAGTGTGTGCTCCTATATACGCCAACCTGGTTATGCTTGATTGGGAAGAATCTGTGCTTTTGCCAAGTGATTTTTTCAAGTATATTGTCCACTATGTAAGATTCTTGGACGATATATACATAATTTGGAACCATAGTGAAGAAAGATTATTAGAGTTTATTCACTTTCTTAATAACAGTAGTGATTTTTTGAAATTTACGCATTCATATAATAAGGATGTAAAACATGTTAAAAAGGTTGAATATTAATGCAGCGGGTTACAGTACATCAACCTAACTATAAAATAATATAATAATAATAAAATAATAAGCAGTATAACTATGAGCTTTCATTTAAATATAATACTGCTGATGCCTACACTTTTTTACTTAAAATTTATTATATGATACCAACACTTAAACTTCTAAAGACTGAAAAAATGAAATATAGGCTGTTTATACAGCATTTTAATTTTGTTACATGTTCACCTCAAGAATAGCCTTCAATGAAATACTGTCATTAAGACCCGGAGGTGTGGTGGCATCTGTATATATCTGCCACCATGCTTCTCGATAATTTAAAAGTTTTTTATTATCTCTACATCTGGGATCATTTCTGACTATATCTAATAATGAAAATTTAAATTGATGACTTGGACCTTTCTGTTCAATGTGCTTAAATAAGGAACTTTTTTGTCTATTTTTCTTATATTATAAATGTGTTCGTATATGTGTTTTTTTAGGCTCCTTTCAGTTTTTCCCACGTAGTAACTTGAACACTCTTGACAAATAGCAATATACACAACCATTTTGGTATTACAATTCCCCTTAGTTAACCTAATTTTTGGTCTAAATATATTTTTTAATACTATTTCTTTTTTATCAAAAGTATAACAACATTGGCTACAAGATCCACATTTGGTAGCATATTGATCAGTATTCTTGGCTTTTTCATCTCTTTGTGTACTTCCCTTCTCCAAATATTTTTTAATATTGGTTCCCATTTTGTACACTATACTTGGTTTGTCTCCTATTATTTTCCTTACAGTCTCATCACTAGATATTATATACCAGTAATTCTTTATAATTTGTATAACATTCTCTATTTTTGGACTATAAAGTAATATTAAAGCTCTTTGCTTAATTCCTTCCCTGTTTTCTTTTACCAACATCTTCTCATTAAATCCATTGCGTTTATTCACTTCTTTACCTAACCCTAACATAGGTTTGTATATTGTACCCCATAGACTTAATACATATATATCCACTTCGTCCAATAATTTCCTGGGATAACCCCTTTCATGAAACATGTTGTGGATATGTCCAGTTTCTTCCAATAAGATTTGATACTCAGTAGTCATTCTCATAACCCTTATACATTGGCCCTTATATAAATTCTGCTTTAAGTTCTTGGGATGACAGCTTTCGTATGCCAGATAATCATACGGCTTACCTTGATACTTTAGTTTATTCAGATAAAGGTATATTACAGTCAAAAATCTATAGAAAAGAAACCTTTTCTAATGATTATCTGGCATATGAAAGCTGACATCCCAAGAAATTAAAGCAGAATTTATATAAGGGCCAATGTATAAGGGCTATGAGAATGACTACTGAGTATCAAATCTTATTGGAAGAAACTGGACATATCCACAACATGTTTCATGTAAGGGGTTATCCCAGGAAATTATTGGACGAAGTGGATATATATGTATTAAGTCTATGGGGTACAATATACAAACCTCTGTTAGAGTTAGGTAAAGAAGTGAATAAACGCAATGGATTTAATGAGAAGATGTTGGTAAAAGAAAACAGGGAAGGAATTAAGCAAAGAGCTTTAATATTACTTTATAGTCCAAAAATAGAGAATGTTATACAAATTATAAAGAATTACTGGTATATAATATCTAGTGATGAGACTGTAAGGAAAATAATAGGAGACAAACCAAGTATAGTGTACAAAATGGGAACCAATATTAAAAAATATTTGGAGAAGGGAAGTACACAAAGAGATGAAAAAGCCAAGAATACTGATCAATATGCTACCAAATGTGGATCTTGTAGCCAATGTTGTTATACTTTTGATAAAAAAGAAATAGTATTAAAAAATATATTTAGACCAAAAATTAGGTTAACTAAGGGGAATTGTAATACCAAAATGGTTGTGTATATTGCTATTTGTCAAGAGTGTTCAAGTTACTACGTGGGAAAAACTGAAAGGAGCCTAAAAAAACACATATACGAACACATTTATAATATAAGAAAAATAGACAAAAAAGTTCCTTATTTAAGCACATTGAACAGAAAGGTCCAAGTCATCAATTTAAATTTTCATTATTAGATATAGTCAGAAATGATCCCAGATGTAGAGATAATAAAAAACTTTTAAATTATCGAGAAGCATGGTGGCAGATATATACAGATGCCACCAAACCTCCGGGTCTTAATGACAGTATTTCATTGAAGGCTATTCTTGAGGTGAACATGTAACAAAATTAAAATGCTGTATAAACAGCCTATATTTCATTTTTTCAGTCTTTAGACGTTTAAGTGTTGGTATCATATAATAAATTTTAAGTAAAAAAGTGTAGGCATCAGCAGTATTATATTTAAATGAAAGCTCGTAGTTATACTGCTTATTATTTTATTATTATTATATTATTTTATAGTTAGGTTGATGTACTGTAACCCGCTGCATTAATATTCAACATTTTTAACATTTTTTACATTTTTAATAATTTTTAACAATTTCATGTTGTTCAACATACAACATTGTTGTACAATAGATAATAAGGATAGTTAGGGTTGGAACAACAAGTGGTTATTTTAGCAGTTCGATGACTATTTTAATTATTGTATTTGATGACAATATAGTTGTGAACAGTCAAATATTTGTGTATAGTTTTCAATGATGTATTTGGATACTAATATTTTATATGTCAGTTTGTATTGCAATACTAACAAGTAGTGTAATAGATTGATTTTGGTGACTAATTTTGTATTTAGTTTAGTGTTGCAGTTGACAATATCATGTACTGTTACTTTAAAAAGTTTGAATGGTTAAAAATCAATTTCGCGCCGTTGAAGTTTCAAAAGGCGGACAGTTTGAAACAAAGGTGTTCTGAAGAAGCACATAAGTTATGGGTGAAAGCACTTAACCATTTTAATAAGTCCGCAGTAATTTACACTGAATGCCCGTTTACTGTTTTAATGTTTTATAGTATTACGCTTCAAGCATTAGTTTGTACAACCTCGGACATGAATTTGTAGAGGTTTATTTAGAACTATACGAGTATCTATGTCAATAAACAAGCTATTTTAAACTTGGAGTTGGCGTGCTGTTCAGAACGCAATTGGAACGTTATTTGGCAAAAAGCAGTTCGGATTAACTACGGAATTTTGGCAGCTATTACAGTGGACATTACAATTTTACTGCAAGTATTTGTTTGGCTTTATTAGGAAATTGTGACAGTAACAACAGTGGTGTTGGAGCACTTATTGGTACTCCGTGGCTATACCATTTTCAAGTTCTTTCTTGTTTGACTATTGCCAAGTTATAATTTGCCAGAAATCCACAATTTTATGAAAAACAGACCAAAAATATAATGCAAAAATCTGGACACTTTGTGAAAATCTGTACAGTTGAGAGGTATGTCCATCCTTCAGTTTGCAATTTATTTTACATAGTATCACATTCATAACTAATGCAAAGTGTATACCACTCACTGAACATCGCTGTCTTAACACCACTCTTCATATGTACCTCTTGGCTTAGCCAGCCATTTACAATTATTTTTACTTTATTATTACTATACACTAATGTATCTCATTTCCTAACTTCATCACTTATATTATATTCTTTCATTATTACCCTTAAAATTTCATGTCCAATTATGTCAAATGCTTTAAGGTCTCCTATCATGATTTACACTTTTCTATTCATAATATCATTCACAATTTCTTTAACTATAGTTAATAATTCTTGAACCCTTCCCCTTTATACTATATCTTCTATAATATTTTCCTTTCTAGTTTCAAATTTTTTTTGCATTATTTTCAAGAAGATCTTATAATCATTATTAAACAATATTATCAGTCTCCATTTTTAATTGTATTCTACCTTCCATATGAATTTAAGTATTCTACTACATAATTGTGTATACATAAACCCTTCATTTATTCATTCATTCAAAATCTTTACAAATATTTTTTTCTAATCCCTTAATTTTTAATATGTTTCGTACTCTATTCCATCTAGTCCTGCAGCCAAAATTGTATTTATTTGTCTTTAAAAATGTCTAGCTAATTTAAGGAAATCTCTTTCCCAACTCTTTATTCTCTTTTTCTGTTATTTTTTTTTTTTTTTACATTCCATGTTTTATTCACTACCTTCCTTTTCTCTTTAAACATCTTTTGTACATATTGTATTATATTATTCATAATCTTTTCCTGAGTTCTTTCTATTTCTCCTCTTACATTTTTATATCTGTCATTACACTACCATATTCCTTTACAAATGTGCTTAAGTAACTCAATACTTCTTTTTGTCCTTGTAAAAATACATCTGCTTATATAACTGTATTATTTATTAATTTCTTTCATATAATTATTTTCATTGTCAGAGTAATTTTTATCATTATGTTCTAAATATTCCAATGCATTGTTATATGTTCTTTAATATTTTTCTCTCGCTTCTTTTCTCATAGTATCACTGTAAAAAAACATTTTTTTTTAATTTTTCGTTAAATATCATCTACCATTCAGACCGTTTTTTATAAAATATTGTTACTAATATCTTTCCTTCATCATTCCATGCTTTTTCACTTATCATGTTTACTCCTTTGACAATTTTTATCTACTCCTTGTTTTCCTTTATCTGTATCCATATTGAAAGATGATCAGAAATACTTGTTTCATCTACCTTCCCTTATCTTATAACCATTCTGATAATATAAAATAATCTATTTCAGTTATATACATACCCCTTTTGTAAATCCATGAATTTTTGTCCCAAATTTTAACTTACACATATTTCAATTTCTAACATTTTCTCATATTATTTCCTTTCTTTTTATGCTTGCCTCTTAAATCTCAATTGAAGTCTTCTGTTATAATAATCAAATTTATCACTACATAGTCTAAAATCTGCTGAAATAAGCTTTCCCTATTTTTGAAAAAAAGAAGAAATGGCACACCAAACTAACCAAGAATACACTGTAAAGTGCCAAAACTGTAGAAGAAACAGTCCGAAGTGTTGTCAAAGGCTTTATTCAATTCTCCACAGAAAACTCAATTTTAAACACATCACATGAACACCATTAACCAAACTGCATTTTTGTCCCAACAAAGTGACTTCATCAGATAACCAGTAAATCCATCATTGAACTTTTAAATACTCATTAAATACAAAACAACCAATCACATACAGTCCTCCATTAAACAATTACTTTAAAAAAACAATACCTAACTTATCATTCATTAAGTTGCATGGGAAATGCTATGTTATAAGTTAACAAAATTTTATTCAAGGTTAAATAAACTAAAAATATACGAATGTATATTTACCTAGACACCTTTAGGTTAATATATAAAAACTTATAAAGTGGTTATTTAAATAAATTGTTATTATTAATAAAAAAAACTTAAATAGTTTAAAATGTGAATAGTTAAAAATAAGGATAGCCTGCCATCTGCCGGATAAAATATTTATTACAAACTATTTTTTATATTTTCACTGATCTCAATTTTAAAAGTGGCACAATGGAAATATAATCATTAAGCCCCGGAGGGGTACCTGCATCCAGGGTAACTTACCACCATAGTTCTCTATATTCTACCTCTCTTCCCATAAACCACCCCTTACATCTTTCTTAACTTGTTCCAATACCATAAAATAAAATTTAGCATTAGGGCAAAAGTTGGTATGTTTATACAGAGCATTAGATTCTTTTCTTATTGAAATTTCATATTTGTGTTCATAAATCCTTCTCTTTAACAACCTCTCTGATTTACCAACATAAAAAGAATTACATTCTGAACATACCCCTAAATAGACTATCCCCTTGGTCTCACAGTTAAAATAATCTCCACTTTCTATCCATCTATGTCTACTTTCTAAATAAATTCTATCAGTGTTAATAATGTTAACACATTATGGGCAATGCCCACATTTATATGTCCCTTTTCTTGTCCTATTGGGCTTCCCAGGAACCCTATACTCTAATAGATTTTTGAAAGTCTGTGAATTCTTGTATACTATCTTACAAGGAAGCCCATTTATTTTGTCCAAATCAGTCAACTCTGTAAATCGAATCCACTCCTTTTGAACTATTTTTTTAGTAATATTGTTATTAAAAGCATTATATTCCAACACCAAGGCTTGTCTGTAATGAGGGTTTTTTTCAAGTTCAACTGCTGAGGCTGTATCAAAATTAACCTGTGTGTTATTTCCACAAATGGGTTTAAATCTGGATTTTCTCCCCTCAGTAACTTCTTCTTTCATTTTATTAATAAATTCCTGGGGATAACCCCTCTCCAAAAACATTTTATCTAATAAATTACATTCAGTCCAAAAATCAGATTCTAGGGTGGTCATATGACTTCCCCTTACAAACTGACCTTTCATAATGTTTTTTTTACAAAAATGTGGGTGTGCACTCTCATAATGTAAAAATCTTTACAATTAGTATAAGCATATAATATTATAATTCTTTATATCTTTCCATTTTAAAATGTACAAAATGTTTAGAACCTTCCCATTTTTGCTGAAGTTACATCTAATATCTTTACTGCATTTCCTCAGAAAACGACTATTACAGAACATCTCTCATTTACCAAATTCCAGATTAACTTTCCTCCCCATACTTTGTCTGTAATCTTTCTGCACTTGTTAAAAATATTGTGCATTCTAATATAATTACATCTACATCACATGTATTATTCCACTCCAACTCCCCTATTCTTCTTACTATTCACATTTAGAGAAAGTACTTTAAAATTTTCATTTTTCCTTTTCCTTAGATTCTTGGTTTCCTAAGTTCATAGGTAGTTACTAGGCTAGTTTTCTTAATAGGTCATTCTAAGTCTAACCAATCACCCCCAAAGGAAAAATCAAACCAAACACTGTACCTTGTCTCTGTGGGTCAAACACTGTAACCAACCACTAATCATTAGTTGTACATAATCTTTTTAATCCATTTCCTTTCTTTTTTTCTTTTGTACTTATACCTTTAAATTGTCTTTGTATGTCTTTTACCTCTTCACCAATAGAATTTTTATCTTGTTTTACTACCTCCCAATTTATGTCTTCTATGTCGTCTTTATAATTTTTTTCTCATCTAAATTTTCTTCTATTTCTACTACTTCAAAAATGCTTTTTCTTTGTTCAATTTCTTCTCTTTTTTTTCCTTACACTTATTTTCATTTTTGCAACCCATCCATAAACGTCCAATTTTGTTATTTATAACAATTCAATTCACATTTTTTTTTTTTTTGCATTATGGCCCATTTCCCTGCAAATATAACATTTTCTTTTAACAAAGTTACTTATCAAATGTCCTTCTTTTCCACAAAAAAAAAAAAGAAAGAAAAGAAAACATGTTTTTGGCCATCGTTAGTATTTTAACACCCCATTCACCCCACATTTATCACACTTAGTATATGTATAAGTTTTTCCTCTTTCTATTTTTAATATAATATTACAGTTCCAGTCACCAATCAATAAAACCCTTTTGTGATAAACTTTTGCATGTCCAGTACTTTTTTACATAAAGTTTTCAAATGTCTTTTCATAGATTCAGAGAAGGTTGCTAGGCTAATGGCCCCCTAGGGTCATTAAAAGCTTAGTTGTTTAAAAGACCAAGTACCCTTATTGACTATATTTTGGCAGTCGTTGTTAGCAGAATATCTTTGTGATCAGCACCAACTCCCCCTCTCCATGAGGGACATAGGTGCGACCCCCAGGATGAATTTATGGTCACCCATCCTGTTTTCAAGGTTGCGCTTGACTGAGGAGCTCTATTTTACATGGATTCGGAGCTTATTCCAAAGGACCATTAATCTTGAGATATATCTGTCTCTCCAGCATGTTCTGATAATGTCATTGGGTAGGTTGAGATCCCTGGTCCAAGTTATTCTTGTCCCATTTGATTTGTGGATGTGCAGCAATTCCATTAGGGCAGGGTCTGAGATTGCTCTGTAGGTCAGACAAAAGGTTGCCTCTCAGCAGTCTTTATGATACAGAATAAAGTGACAGGGCCTTCAGTCTTTCCATGTATGTCATGTTTTGGAGGCCCTGGATTCTCTTGGTAAGAAACCTCTGTAGTCTGTCCAGTTGCTGCAGGTGTCTGGTGAGGTGCATGCAGAAGTTAGCATTGTACTCAATTAGTGGACTGATATGCGTCGAGTACAGTGGAGCTATAACCTTCCTGGTCTGGGATACCATGCCCTTATTTATGAGATATGCAATGTAGAATGCTTTTTTACCACTATGAACACATGGTGATCGAAGTTTAGATTATTAACCTGTGTTCCCAAGTCTCACACTGAGCTTAGTGGGGTGCTACCTATATTGCAATTGGCAGGGGTGATTTATTTGCCAAAGGGGATAATGAGGCATTTTTCTGCATTAAACTTTAGTCCGTGAGTTTGGTACCTAACACTTGCATCAGCCCTTTCTGTAATATGTTACCAAACTGTGGTGGTGGTGCTGCGGTAGCGTTGTCGCCTCACAGTTAGACGTTGCCCGTTCGATTCTCAGAGTGTCTTCTGTGTGGCGACATGCGTGAATGGGTGTTCCTTCGTTGAAGGTTGTGCGTTAGGCCCGGCAAGCCAGCACATCAAAATCTACTGCCAATCATTAGCAGACCGGAGTTCTGCTGTGGCGACCTCTAACTGGGAAAAGCCAAAAGAAACAAACAAACAAACTGGGGGACTCGATGATTGTGCCCAGTTTGCAGTCATCTGCAAACTTGATAAGCCACAGGCCATCTACCTTTGCCTGGACTTCAGAGAAATATATTCCAAACAGTAGAGGGCCCAGCACAGATCCTTGCTATACCCCACTGCTAACTGGCCTACTGGAGGAGGTGTACTCACAACTTTCACAGTGTGCATACTGTCATTGAGCCAGCTGGCTAACCATCTAGTAATGTATGGGTTATTTTCCAGCTGGGAGAGTTTCTCTATGATACCTGAATTTGGGATTGTGTCAAAAGCCTTGGCTAAATCTAGATAGATGGTATGCACTGTTTTGCCCTCATCCAGGGCTTTGGTGAAATTCTCAAAGTCTACCAGATTTAATAAGCAGGCTCTACCCTTGACAAAACCAAACTGAGTCAGGTCAAGAGTCTGAAGGTTCCTTATGTCCTTGTGGATAAGGTTCCTGATGATTCTTTCCATGGCCTTGCAGATAAGGCTGGTTAAGCTTATGGGTCAGTTGATGACCAACTTTGTGCAAGGGAATTACTGTTGCTATTTTCCACTCTGTCAGGACAAAGGCAGTTCTAAGACAATGGTTAAAAAGAGTGCTAAGTGGCTCTGCTAGGTCTTGCTTTAGATTGCTTAGTAAGCAGCCTGCAATGTTATCTGGTCCCACAGAGGCTGTGTTTTTGGCCTTGGAGAGTGCTTGTATGACCTGTTCTTTGGAGATACTCAGTAGAGTACTGGTGTCAGGAATGCTTTGGAGTATGTCAGGTGGGAACAGGGGGGGGGGGGGGGGTGAAGTTATTACCACATCTGTCAGCTAGCATTTTGGCAATTTTCTCAAGTTCATTGTGAGTGATGGTGCTGTGGTAGCATTGTCACCTCATAGCAAGATATTTTCCTGTTCGATTCTCAGCTAGAGCGTCTTCTGTTTGGAGGCATACGTGAATGGGGCGTGCCTTCGTTGAAGGTTGTGCATCAGGGCTGGTAACCCGTTACGTAAAAATCCACTACCAATCATTAGCGGACCGGAGTTCTGCTGTGGCGACCCCTAACCGGGAAAAGCTGAAAGACACAAACAAATTGTGAGTGATACCATACACTAAGTTCACCATACAGCTGGGCATTCCATTAGGTTTCAGACGTAGCTAAAGAATGCCTTATTATTATCCTTAGGTAGTGATGCTAAGTTAGACTTATAGCTAGCCTTAGAGGACTTAAGATATCTGATTTGTTTGTTCAAAGTGTGGAAGGTAGTCTTCCTTTGTTGAGTTATCCCCCCCTGCTCTTAGATATCAGTTTATTTCTTTTGTTGCATGTGGCTTGTTTTTTTTTTGGGAAGACGTTGTTTTGTTCCTGTTAGGTACAGCTGAGTCAGTGCATTTGTTTAAGTGGCTATATAAGGCAATTGTGTATTCCTCTGCATAGGAGACATTGCTGTCTATGTTGTCAGGGGCTTTGAATTGTTTTATACCATTGCTCAGTAGGTAAAAGTTTGCTTTGGAGAAATTTTTCATTTTTTTTACTCATACAAGGGTGCCAGGTTTGAGCTTTACATCAAATGAGACAGATTTATTGTCTGATCTTACCCTTACCAAGGAAGGAGACATACAGGGAGTAGTGCAGTGACCCCCACATTGGTGAGCATTAGTTCTAGGACATTTAAGCCCCTTGTGGGGGTGTGAACCAACTGTTATAGGGCTGTTGAATTAACAGAGATCATGTTTGTACTTGTTAAGTCACCCAATTGATGGAAGGATAGTTGAAGTTTCCCATGACTAAGGTGTTTGGCTGTATGTTGAGAGTGTGCTTCTCCTGGTTCATGGTCCTGGACCTGTAGCTAGTAGTAATGATGTGGAAGAGTATTTTTCCTATAGTTAATTGGACCTGGACTAGCTCAAGAGAATCATACTGTTTCACCAGTATTGATATGTATATGGGTTTAATTAAGATGGATACACCTCCAACTTTGGTTCTTTCATGCTCGTTTAGGGGTCTGAACATGTGAAAGACATTGTAGCCTTGAACAGCCAGGGTGCTCTGAGAGGGCTTGAACCAAGTCTCTGTGACTACAAAAATGTCAGCATTATCCAAGGTGAGGAGTGTCTCCAGGGAGTGCAGTTTACTATTTAAGCTCCTAGCATTAAGCAGCATGACCTTGAGTTTGTCTTTAGTGGAATTCTTTACACTGGAAGTTTTGTTATTTGGACATTGCCTAAAAAAGGCACAATGTGAGAGGCAACCTTCTTTGCTAGTATCCCAAAGCCTTGAGGAGACAGGTAAAAGCCATCTTTGCAAAGTAGCATGGACTGTTAACCATGTCTTCCCAGGCAGATACTGGATCTTCCTGGAGTGACACTAGAAGCTAAGCCAATTATTGAAATCAATCATTTTTTGTCTGTATTGTGTCATTATCCTCGGTGAAGGTATAATACTTCTTAGTGCTAGGGACACACCTGCCTGGCACAAATAATCTGAGAGTTCGGTCATGTCTCTCTCCATATAGTCCAGAGAGGTATGTCTCAAGTCATTCACATCAACATGCACTATGACAAAGTCATATTGATAATTGTTGTTGAGCGACTTGAATGCATGTGTGATTTGATAGATCCTGGCACCTGACAGGCTCTGACTGTGATCTTCTCCTTGTTCAACATGGTGAGGGGGATATCTAACATTTGGTTTTGAGGTGTTTTGCCTTAGGGGCTTAATTGCTGAGACACTGATATGTGTGTTGTTATGTGTGTTGTGAGATTCTGTTTGTGTACCAGTATGCAGATGTTGTTTGCGTTTGGGATGTCTCTTATCATTTGGTAGGATCTAAGTGAGTACCCCTCCGTATGTGGGTTTGTGTGTCATGACCTCCTCATGTGTGAGAAGGAAGGTGTGTGTGTGTGTGTGTGTGTGTGTGTGTGTGTGTGTGTGTGTGTGTGCGTGTGCGTGTGCGTGTGAGTGTGTGTGTGTGTGTGTGTGTGTGTGTGTGTGTGTGTGTGTGTGTGTGTGTGTGTGTGTGTGCTGACAACCTGCTGTATGTCTTGTTTGCTGTTATGTGAGAGCCTGATTTTAATTTCATGGTATAGTTACAACTCTCACATACTGTATTTGTTTGCTTTAGGGGCAAGTGGTTGTTAGTATACATGAGGCAATTGCTACATTGCCTGAGGATGCCATTGTCAATCAGGTTGGCTGGAGAAATGGTGGAAAACTGTATGTCCATTATGGTAGGCAATTATTGTACTGACTAATGGGGGTGGGCTAGATGGACTAGGATTTGCTTGTGAGACTACCAGGAGTGGCTATTCTGTGAATGGCTAGGTGTGGAACACTGCATCAACACCTCAGAATGCACAGCTGAGCTGCTTGTTGGGTAGCTATGTGCAACTGCATTGTGCAGAGTGAGGCAGTGGAGCTAAGGAGGGTTCTCTAGCAATTATCAATGGAAAAGTCTTGTTTCTAAGCATTTTTGTCTATACAAGATAGTGCTAAACTCTGTTGCATGGTGTGCAGCTACAAGCAAACACTGTGCTTAAATACAAGTAAAGTTAAACAGTTTAAACACAAACTAGCCAATAGAAGAGGCCAAAACTGAGTCTTTTTCCAACAATCCCCAACTCAGAAGGGTGCTGGGATGCACACTTCTACCCCAAGGGTGCAGGAGGGCCTTCTTAATGTAGAATGTCTGGTTTTAGTGCTCAGTTTATGGCAAACAGTCTAGATTCAGCAGATATCTAGCCTATGGTACAAACTACAGAAGTACTAGGATTTCAAAGTGCAGAAAAAACATCAAAGCGGCAACAGCAGCAACCAATAAAACAGTGAATGAGCGAAATACAGACCAAAAAAGTGCAGTACAAGCTTGAAAAAAAGGTTTATTTTTTTTTTGTTTGATCCCAGTGGATGCCTTGGATTTAGTTCAGGTCTCTGGCTAAGTCTAAACACTGAAGCACAGTATACTGACCAACGCAAAAATCCAGACACAAACAGAAATATAACCAGATATATTGAGACCATGATAAAACTCCAACTATCAACACAGAAAATATAAAAAATCAAAAATAAGAACCTTGGTGTCTTAAGTAACAAGTAAAAAGAGATTTCTTCAATAAAATCACTGTACCATATGATCCATTATGAACTCTAAATTGTCACATGACAGATTTCAAACCTGGAGCCTGAAAAGCCTTAATGAAATATTGCATCCTTTTAGGATCAATCAGATACATCTTATAAAAACAAATATAACCTATGACCCATAAATGCAATCCTGTGCAAAAATAAATCATAAAACATCAAATATTTGCTAAACCAATGATCTAACACATATGAATGCAACCTCAGCAATGATCTGTGGCAACTTTTAGGAGATCTACAAACTAGTGGGCAGCTGAGAATTATGCAGCTTGATAAAGGTGGAGGAATTATCATCAATATCCAGTCAGACTATGAGCAACTGATGTTCAATTTTTTATATGAGAATTCATATGAGGAGGCATCCATCAATGAGATTAACACATCTTACAGCAACATTGATTATTATTTGCAGGATATGTTGACACAAGGGCAAATAATTCCTGGTGAATACAAATTTATGCATATGGGATTCCCGACAATTCCTACCATCTTCAGTGTATACTAGATTCATAAATCTTTGGAGAACCCTCCCTTACATCCCATAGCAGACGCAGGCAATTCTAAAACCAGCCCCATTATTAGATTTATTGACCATAAACTCAAAGTCCCAGTTGCAAACATCCCACATTCATGTAGGGATTCATGGGACTTTCTAACTCAATGCAATCACTTGGGGGCATTTTTAGATGGAATTTTCTTAACCATCGATGTCAAAGATCATTTCAGTTGCATCCCCCATGATATCGGCTTAGACTAGTTTATGACTATCTTACTCTCAGTTTGAAAATAAACCAAGACAAAATGAATACCTTATGTCACCTGGTTGAAATTGCTCTCCATAATAATAATAATTTTATATTTTATGAAGGTTGTTACTTCAAGCAAAAAATAGGTATTGCTGTGGGGGCAGTCTGCGGACCAGTCTATGCCGATGTCATCATGGCAGCTTGGAAACACTGAAACCTCTTTTCTAGCATATTTTATAAGCATACAAAGGAGTTCTTGCTACAGTAAAGAATGAAAGTGCTCAAATACCGGTTTCACCTCTGTGTTTTACCTCCTAGCTTTAAAAGTTTGTTAGTTGTAAATACGTATACTCATTGAAATTATATTTTATTTATTTTATTTTATTTTATGTTACATTTGTTGACCGGGATAGTCCAACTGGATGCATGTCCATTTTCAGCAGAGGCCCGGGGAGAAAAGCTCCAAGGGTAAGCAGATACAGCATTACATAATACCAGCATTACATATTACAAACAGACTATTTACAGAGATTACATATGTAAGCAAGTTAAACAAGTTCCACAGGTTACAGTTAATCCTGAGCACAAGTCAGGATTAAATTAAATTACACAGTAAACTGGTTAACAGATTTTTACACATTCTAGAGAGAGTTAGCCAGGCTTGATACATTGACATAGCCAGTTAATGCGGTAGTCATGTATCATGGTAGCCAGTATATGAGGTAGTTTTATCTGTGCCAGGGGGAATAGACAGTGCATGTGTAACATATGACAGCATAGTTAGCTGGAGTTTCATAAAGAAGTTTATGTCATTTGACTATCACACTGATTTGTACAGATGCTTGCATTAAAATGTATTTGCAAAGTTACTTGTGTTAAAAATGCATCAACAGTGGATCCTGCTGGACAGAAAAGAGATACACATGTATTCTGATCAGTATTATTATAACAGATTAAATGTATATGTTTTAACAAAGAATTCTGAATGGGAAGAGTTTAATCTCAGTCCAGCTAATTTTGAAAAATAGGTTGAAAAGTAAATGGGATGGTTTAGGCCATAAAGATTTTATCTTAGAGGTCTGACTGCTGACAGAGACAAAAATGTTTGGGAAAACCAGAACTAGGAATCTTACTGTATTGTCCTTCAATGTGAACTAACTGCTACCCTGAAAGTGTGGAAGTTTTTGAAATTGTTTTGTAGCTTTCAGATGCTGCAACTGATCTTAGCAAAGCTCTGGGTGTGTACTGCACTAGAGTCAGATAACTAGATGTGATGTCATTTTATAACCAGCACTGAAATTATTCTTTAAATATTAGTGAGAGATATGATAGAACTGTTGCAGCAGCACTTTATCTTCTGGAATCTGACAGGAAAGACCTCATACAGATATCTCACACAACCTCACACCTCATCTTGCCTTGCTGTAGTAAGCAAACCAGCACAATTTGTCTTGCCTTGGTTAAGTAAGTAATCAAGGAATAGTAATTCTTTACATCAGCCAGGAAAATATAGTGAGATTAGTTAAGTATTGTTTTTCTGCATCTGTGTGACTCTATTCAACTGTGGTATTTTTTATATCTTCTGTGATTTAAACTCTGGTGTTTATTGTAACAAGATATTAAGTATGTTTTCTATTTTATTATTTATTATTAAATATTTTGATACATTTCATTGTGGATGGTCTTTTAGAGAATACCTTTAACATCTTGAGAATACTTATGCTTATTTTAGTGACACTGTGGTCACTCCAGAAAGTCTTGCTGCATTGGTCAAACTCTACCATTTGTATTAGTATTAATTTTACTCAGTATAATTGTGCACCCTTGTAAGAGCCTTAGAGTAGCTGACTGGTGGCAGATTAATTACCTTATAGTCTGGGCAGAGGGGCACAGCAGGTAAATCTGTCAACCTTACCCAGGTGCGCTCGCACGTGTGTGTGTGTGTGTGTGTGTGTGTGTGTGTGTGTGTGTGTATGCGTGTGTGTGTGAAAATCAAATATCCTATTATGTGTATCAGCTACATGGAAGAGGGACACATAGCTCCAAAGTGGTCAGTGTGGAGTTTTGTTTGGGGCCTAAAGACAGAAAGAGACCCCAGCTCCATGCTTACTGGAGGAGATATTTTTGAGTGCCCTTGATATACCCAATATGTATGCTCTTGTGAGACAGTTGACTGTCACCGTGTTCTTGCCCAATCTTGTGAATGTGAAATCAATGCCCCTAATAACTGAGCACCAATCACTAGGATGTGTCCAGTAGCTTAAACATGCCTATCAGACATGGAAGTGGTTTGCTGCTGGTGACATGTTGAGGTTGGTGTTCATTTGGAAGTATTGTGAGTAGGTGTAAGAATGTATTAATACTGATGCCTTGGCTTACATCTTCTAGGATGCTTGGCTAGAGATTTTATGAATGCATCAGCATTCGGCAGTCTTATATTGTTAATATAATAATGATGCATTTGCATGGGTGGTAGTGTGACATTGCGATACTCACTGCAACTAGTAGAATATGAAATCTATAGTTTTATGCTGCCTTAGAATGTCAAGTTCTAGCAGACTGGCAGTATGAGAGAGAGTTTGTTGCTATTCCAAGATGCTCAGCGCTGATGTGTGAAACGTACCTTGTCATAACTAAAAATGGGGTATAGATGTGATTATACAAATACTGTTTGGGGAACTACAAAGGTACTTTTTCAAAAATAATATCTGTGGTAACAGTAAGGCTGAAGTGACTGAACTGGTAAAGCAGACATGTTAATTACAATACCCAGTAATGGCTACTTTCATCTCAGCATAATAAGCTTTGGTCCAGAGAACACTCACATCTGGTGCTTGCTGAATGAAGGCAAATGTTAAAATAGTACTGACTATGGAGAAATATAGGAGTTGCACATACAATGGCTTTGCATACAACACAGTTGAGTGCAGTATATATCTGCCAAGAACAAAAGAAAACCAAAATAAAAACCTATAAATTCAAACCAGTTGTGTTCAGCTACCTAGATACAGCAGCAAAACCAGAGTTCTCTCTATGATGGCTACCTCACTAGGTTCAAAAAGGCTGTTACCAAACACTTACAAACAGAAAAATAACTTGAAATCAGGTAAGCAAGCAGATTAAAATAATCAGAACAGTCAAATGACTTTAAGTACAGTAATAATATGCAAATAATGAAATTTTCTGAGTTCTTGTGATGTCCAGAAATGCTTTTATGCTGTTCAGTCAGTGCACACAGGCTCAGCTCTCTATATTCTTTTTGGAAAGACAGCAAGGAAGCTTAGCTAAGCACAGTATATATCAAGAAAGAACAAAAGGGAACCAATGAAAACAGCTATAAATGGAAGCCAATAGTGTTGAGATACCTAGACACACTGCTGATTTGTCTACTCCCTCTAGGCTAACTATAGCACACTTAAAGATGGCCACTACACCACCCAAGAAAAAGCTGTTATAAAACAGTTGTTAATAGAAAAGATTAAGTATAAATCAGGTAAAAAAACACTTTAAAAATATCAGAAATGCTAAAAGACTTTGAGAATAGTAATAAAATATCAAAAATAAACTGTCCTATGTTTTTCTGAAAAACAGAAACCCTTTTAGGCTTTATATACAGTACAAGCAGATTCAATTCACTCCAGTCTTCAGGTAAAGGTAACAAGAAAGCTCAGATGAGTATATTATATACCTCTAGTAATACAAACACCACCTTGGGTCTTCCCCAAAAAAGAAGCTACTAGTCGGCCATTCCTATCTGGTGCAAAAACAAAGCATATAAATGCCTATTGAAGACACATATATGTGTCTTCAATAGGCATTTATATTCTTTGTTTTTGCACCAGATATCATTTATGGGTCATGGGTTACATTTTTTTAATAAGATGTATCTGTTTGATCCTAAAAGGATGCAAAGTTTCTTTAAGGCTTTTCGGACTTCAGGTTTGAAATTTGTCATATCACAATTTAGAGTTTATAATGGGCCATACGGCTCAGTGATTTTATCTGATGAAGTCTCATTTTACTCATTAATTAAAAGATGAAAGCATTGATAGTTGGAGTTTTATTGTGGGCTCAATAAATTGGGTTATATTTCTTTGGCTAAGTTACCAAACTATGCTATAAAACCTCGCATGAGATTTACAGTTTAGTAGTAAAAAACTGTTGAGATTATCAGAAGCCACCCAAATGTACCTTTTAACCATTTTCAGAAGGAATGGCCCTTTCAAAGTATCTCTTCTACCTCTGTTCGAATTTGGACATGCATTTTCTTTTTTGCTTCCCTCTTATGTTTTTGTCACATAAAGATTCCATGGGTTATAGTCTTTCTTTTTTTCATATTCTCCAAGAAAAATTTCCATTGAAAAAAAGTCTCAAATAAATGTCTTAAAAAGTCTGTTAATAAGAATAACTGCTCTTACGCCATGTGCTTTTACACCCAAAGGAACTATTAATTGCCCCATACTTCATACCTGTCCTTTCTTTGTTTTCTTTACTTCAAATCCTTCTCACATACGTCTGTTTTTCATTTTATTCTGCCTTCTTTTCTAATACTCCACTTTTGCCTTCTTTTATATTTTCTGCATATGTTTTCTGTTCCATCTCACCACTATTCTTCGGGATTGTCTCTGTGTACTCTTTTTGTATTTTCTACATAGTGTCCCACCAGGAAACATCTCCTTTTTCTGGCTTGCTCTACACCACCATTTCTTTAAGTAAATCATCCCACAACTCTCCTGACTGGAGGGTTGTAATTATATAAAACCCATTTGATGACTAATCTCCATCAAAGAGATTTCTTTGAAACATTTCCTCAGAATCCTGCATACATTCATTGGGCTCAATATTTGCTTTTTCCTCCATTTCTTTCACAACTCCATAATCTCCCTCTCTCTCTATCTGCCTCCTTGTTTCTCTGGCTGTGTCTGCACCTGGAATAGAAACAGGAAGTGCTCATCCAAAATGGGTCCCACTCACAACAATGATGAGTAATGAAAGTTCCCAGATTCCCTGGTTAAATTTCCCCCAAGCTGTAGAAATACTACCTACTATACAAGGCAAATTACATCAGAGGCCATGCATGCTTTGCTAATACTGACTCTCAAAATCTGCAAACCTTTGCAAGGAGTGTGAATCCTGCATGTCTTGGTAAATGTTAAGGGCACCAATGTAACTGTCCAAGATCTATTTAAAGGATGAGATGGAAGTATATTGCTTCACCTCCCCAACGTAACTGCCCAAGATCTATTTAAAGGATGAGATGGAAGTACATTGCTTCACCTCCCTGGAAAATCTATCTCAGAGCAAGTGGATACTTTGAGTGATGACCCTATCTCTCCATCTAGTTTAGTTTATTTCTTAATGAACATTTTGCTGTCTAGTTTTGCTTTTGGCAGCACAATTTCACTTGTCATGGAAATGGAGATTAAAAATAATTGGATCTATTTCATTCCTTGTATTTAGGCATCATGATAGGTGAAGGAAGGATTCCATTCAGAACCACTATCTTACTGTTAGCTGAATGTAACATGCAAAGCTCCAACATATCCTTCTACAAGGTTTTGAGGAGGCTTTGTGACAGGTCATTTATCCCCCATATGGACTACAATCATAGTGTTGTCATGCTTACTGGAGGAGATATTTTTGAGTGCCCTTGATATACCCAATATGTATGCTCTTGTGAGACAGTTGACTGTCACCGTGTTCTTGCCCAATCTTCTGAATGTGAAATCAATGCCCCTAATAACTGAGCACCAATCACTAGGATGTGTCCAGTAGCTTAAACATGCCTATCAGACATGGAAGTGGTTTGCTGCTGGTGACATGTTGAGGTTGGTGTTCATTTGGAAGTATTGTGAGTAAGTGTAATAATGCATTAATACTGATGCCTTGGCTTACATCTTCTAGGATGCTTGGCTAGAGATTTTATGAATGCATCAGCATTCGGCAGTCTTATATTGTTAATATAATAATGATGCATTTGCATGGGTGGTAGTGTGACATTGCGATACTCACTGCAACTAGTAGAATATGAAATCTATAGTTTTATGCTGCCTTAGAATGTCAAGTTCTAGCAGACTGGCAGTATGAGAGAGAGTTTGTTGCTATTCCAAGATGCTCAGCGCTGATGTGTGAAACGTACCTTGTCATAACTAAAAATGGGGTATAGATGTGATTATACAAATACTGTTTGGGGAACTACAAAGATACTTTTTCAAAAATAATATTTGTGGTAACAGTAAGGCTGAAGTGACTGAACTGGTAAAGCAGACATGTTAATTACAATACCCAGTAATGGCTACTTTCATCTCAGCATAATAAGCTTTGGTCCAGAGAACACTCACATCTGGTGCTTGCTGAATGAAGGCAAATGTTAAAATAGTACTGACTATGGAGAAATATAGGAGTTGCACATACAATGGCTTTGCATACAACACAGTTGAGTGCAGTATATATCTGCCAAGAACAAAAGAAAACCAAAATAAAAACCTATAAATTCAAACCAGTTGTGTTCAGCTACCTAGATACAGCAGCAAAACCAGAGTTCTCTCTATGATGGCTACCTCACTAGGTTCAAAAAGGCTGTTACCAAACACTTACAAACAGAAAAATAACTTGAAATCAGATAAGCAAGCAGATTAAAATAATCAGAACAGTCAAATGACTTTAAGTACAGTAATAATATGCAAATAATGAAATTTTCTGAGTTCTTGTGATGTCCAGAAATACTTTTATGCTGTTCAGTCAGTGCACACAGGCTCAGCTCTCTATATTCTTTTTGGAAAGACAGCAAGGAAGCTTAGCTAAGCACAGTATATATCAAGAAAGAACAAAAGGGAACCAATGAAAAACAGCTATAAATGGAAGCCAATAGTGTTGAGATACCTAGACACACTGCTGATTTGTCTACTCCCTCTAGGCTAACTATAGCACACTTAAAGATGGCCACTACACCACCCAAGAAAAAGCTGTTATAAAACAGTTGTTAATAGAAAAGATTAAGTATAAATCAGGTAAAAAAACACTTTAAAAATATCAGAAATGCTAAAAGACTTTGAGAATAGTAATAAAATATCAAAAATAAACTGTCCTATGTTTTTCTGAAAAACAGAAACCCTTTTAGGCTTTATATACAGTACAAGCAGATTCAATTCACTCCAGTCTTCAGGGAAAGGTAACAAGAAAGCTCAGACGAGTATATTATATTTTAGTTACTCATCGTTGATTGAGTTAGTCCAGCTAGACTAGCAGCTTCTTTTTTGGGGAAGACCCAAGGTGGTGTTTGTATTACTAGAGGTAATTCGGCCAGGACTTTGGGGAACTATCCCTATCTTTGGAGCTGCTAGACAGTGACAGAAGGCTCCTAAAACAGAAAAGAAGAGGTCTAAGGGAAGTAGCAGAAGGGTGAAGGAAAGAAAAGTTACATTGAGTTTATTGGGGGGAAAACAGGAATTTGGAGGAAAATTTTGATTGATATGGAGCTTTAAAATGTCAACAAAGATTCCTGTGTGGTGGAGGATACACATGAGCAGTGTTTAGCTGTGACAATGGAAAAGGAAGTAAATGAGTCTGTTGGAGTGGTGCACATAATAGAACTGGAGTCATAAAAGCCTGCAGATGATGTTCTGTTAAAAATAGCTGATCAGGATAATGCAGCTGACAATTCTGCTGTTTCATGAAGTTAGACGGCAGATAATGTTTTCAGAAGTGCTGAGGATGGTATTGTGGAGAATGAACCAGATGATGTGGAAAATGAGAATGCAGCAGTTAAAACTTATGCAGCATGACAGAAAGCCAAAAAGGAAAGCATCAACAAACTGAGAAGGTGTCTGGTTTTGTAGTAGCAGATGATGCATATGCAATAAATAAATAGCATATGCAATAAAAGGGTAAAAAATATTGGAGGGTCTGAAAAGGTGAGATGATATGGACTAAGGAGAAGCTCTAACACAGGACTTGTTTGAAAAGATATGCTTTAATCTGAATTCTGAATTTGAGTTGGAGGTTATACTTTATGTGCTGGGGAAAGATTCTCAGACTATGGGTTGGGAGGGTGGCCTAATGGTTAAAGTGTTTGCCTTACAAACACAAGATGCAGAGTTTGAGTCTCGCAAGGGATAATTGGCTAGGCTTTAAATGGCTTGCAAGGGCAGTTAGTTTAGTACTAACCTATGAACTTATAATAGTAGAACTGAAAAGATGTGGCTTACGCATTGTGTTATTTTGGGGGTTTGCAACATGTGACTTAAGAGACTTGGTTTCTAAGTATGTTGAAGTATATTTTTGTGATGAGTTTCACAGCTAATGGAGAGAATTTTTAGAGGTCCTACCACATAATCAGCTCATTGCCTAATAGATAGCCATTTAACTTTATAAATGCCAGACAGTGCTGGTCTTACCAAGGAGATTCGGTGTTGAATCAACAAATTTTGTTGAAAATAATTTGTGGGCAGTCGGCATTTCTGTTTGATGCTAGATCTGTTCATGGAAGGCCACATTCAAGATCAACAAAAAGGATTTGTTAACGACAGTGTCAAGCTTAAACAGACCTGATTTGTACAGTTCAGTTATGCTTTCTCAACAAGTTATGCCAATATTTCATAATCTAGTTAAGCTTCAGGAAAAATGTGTATGCCTCATGATGCGATTTGATTATTCCTGCTTCATCAGTGCACACTAAGTTAAGGTCAAACAAACTGATGTGGCTGATGTGGCTAGTAATGTCATGTCACAGTGTTACTGGCATAACTGTGATACTCCATGTAATGCTTTTATCACTATATTCAAATATATTTGCACATATGTGCCTGGTACTAACTAAATTTCATTCTGACTTGGTTTCAGCCAAGAAGCAAATGCTGACAAACTGACATAGCATAAAATGAAAATAAAAAAGGGACCCAGCACACATTAAGATTCTGGAAAGGACATAGATTGAAATAATACACTTTCCATATATTCATATTTCCCACAGTCACATATGTCTTACCTGTGTCATGGTGCTCAGCACGTTTGCCAAAATTTTCTTTTTGTAATTAGCTACATTCAAAATAAGTACCCTACTGACAAGACAAGCAAGTTAGCGAATAATACATTATATTTTAATTTGTGGATTCGGATATATACACACATTCCGTTGAAACTTCTGCATCATTCCTGTTATATGTGACATTTCTTATACATTTAATTTTACCCCACAGCACTTGCACATGGACTATCACCCCCCTGTACATACTAGTACTCATGAAGAAAATGGCATCATGGTCCATATAGTTATATATGTGCTCACATTTGGGTATGTCACTAGCCTACTTATGACGCAAACCATTAATGAATTCTACATTTTCTTGGCTTCCATGCAAGGTATTTGTTAACAGGTCTCCTCATCATCAGCATCTTTCACCAGCAAAACAGTTGCATGCAAGCCAACAAAGATCAAGTAAATCGCCGTTTATGTGCACACCAGTGCAGGAACACAAGGTGACCAAAGTAATACATTACTGCCTTTATGTAGCCATTTCCATGAACTCTTAATACAAGCTACCATTCTTGCATTTCTGCAGCGCATCCACTGTTCAGTGTTAGACAACATAGAGTGTCTGCTGCTGGGCACAAGCATTGCATCGGTAACTGCTTAGACTTAATGTATTTCAGTGAATTGCCTACTACGTTTGAAACATGTCTATTATGCAGAAAGTGATTGATTAGTATTATTCACTTATCCCTCTTTCCTGAAAGTCATGTCTGAAAGCCATACAGCCACAGTAATCTTTTCTTCAGCCACTAAGTTAAGACAAGAGAGCTGCAAAATAAAAGTTTAGAAATGGGAACTATGTGAGTTGGGGGGGGGGTATAACCATCTCTCCAAGAACCACAGCTTTTAACACTGGTGTGGACCATTATAGTGTCTTCCTACATGTTATGATGCCAGCAGTGGTTCCCTTTCCACTACAGTTGTGGCTGGCTGGGTAGGGAATCGAGACAGATTAGGAAGTCAATACTATTTTTAGTTTTTATTATGCATGTCATAGGTGTGGACATTTACAGTGCTGATTCATTTCATTTTATTACTTGTCTGTATTATTTTATTATGAAGAAGTAGATGACATGTATTAGTGATCAAGAAAAAGCATAATATAGCAACAGTTCCTGGAGTCATTCTATACAGTTCAAAGATATAATTACTCTAGTAAGGAATCATTGTATTTGTGCAAGTTCCTTCAAGTAGCTTATTCAATGGGTACAGAAGGTCACATTGTATTCACTAATGGTTTTAGCTTAGTGAGGGATAAAATAGAAGATAAATCACTCTGAAATTAATAGATATGCCCTTTGTAAACAGATAAGCTGCACTGTATATGAGGCGCAGGGCATAGCTTAAGTTGCTGGTTACTACTGTATCAGAATTTCAGAGCCCGTTTCATGTTTTTATGAATAGAATATTTTGTAAATGTAAGAAATACTTCTAGTGTATATCTTGTTAATTTACTGGTTTCACCTACAGGTTTTGTTGATGAATTTACTTAGAAATTTGTTTCTTACTGAATCTATCAGTTAATAGCATTCTAGCCCTTTTAGTGGCATTTGGAGTAGTGCCATTTGTGTTACTGAGGATGGTACTCCTGTCGCTTTTCATAAGTATGTTACTTATTATATTATAGTTTCCACAGTAAAGTCTAGGATAGATGACTAATTTATGAGTGATTTTTATTGTACTCTTAAGGTAAAGATGATTGCATAATATTTTGTCTTAGTATAAGGCATACCCTTAGGTGGGGAACAGAGGGCCCCTAGATTTGTTGGCAAAGCATAGGAATGATACTTTATTGTTGATTTGCCTTCATTTTGCTCTTAGTTGAAAGATGATGGTATCATAATTTATGTTAGAAAAGGGTAGAAACATAGGTGAGGGACAGAAAACTCCTATGCTTTTCTGTATGATGTCTAAGATATTGCCATCATTAGTTGGATTTCACTGTGTGTTTTCCCAGTTGTTGTGATTCACAGAAGTGCACATTTATGTTTACTTGCACGTGCGTGTACACACACACACACACACACACACACACACACACACACACACACACACACACACACACACACACACACACACGTGATTTAACTTGTACCTTTCCTGAAATGGTATAAGTGATAAGCAGATAAAATTATATACCCCATTTTAATACTCTAGTCCTTTGGAAATTTTTTTAATATAATCTTTGGCTCAGCTTCGTGAATGTGGGTGTGGTATATTGAAGATTTACCCATAGTTGGTGTGGTTTAATCTTGAGGGTGAAGCTTGAGTAATTAAATAAAGCCAACCATGGGAAAATCTTCATTATACAATGCCTACCCTAAAAACGTGCACGCTGATTGGCCAGCCCAACCAGCGTGCCCGTTGTAAATCCCTCAATATACTAACGGAAAAAGGTCCGGTCGCCCGGACTTTTTCCGTTAGTATAAAACACTGTCTCGCTATGTTAAAAGAGTTTAACATAGCGACACAGATTTAAAAAAAAAGCAACGGAGATCTCCGTTGCTTTTTTTAAAGCTGTCTCGCTATGTTAAACTCCTTTAACATAGCTTATAGTAAAGCAACGGAGATCTTGCGATCTCCGTTGCTTTAAACTTGTCTCGCTATGTTAAATGAGTTTAACATAGCGAGACAGCTTTAAAATAAGCAACGGAGATCTCCGTTGCTTATTTTAAAGCTGTCTCGCTATGTTAAACCCATTTAACATAGCGAGACAGTAAAAAGCAACAGAGAACTTGCGTTCTCCGTTGCTTTTGCCCACAGCTCTGATGTACTGCGTAGGCATGCGCAGTACATCAGAACTGCCGCGGAACACCAGACAGGTGCGGAAGGGCAGCAAAGAGGCATTATACAATGCCATTATTTAAGAAAAGTAATTATTTCTTTTCTTAAATAATGGCATTGTATAATAGCAATAACCCACTTCTGGGTGTGGGTAATGCTGGGTTTACCCACGGTTGTCTTTGTTTGGTCCCTCGGGACCAAACCACGCCAACCGTGGGTAAATCCAGCATTACCCACACCCAGGCGTGGGTTATTGCTATAATGCACCACACCACAGAGTCAGCTATTGCTATTATACAATGACATTATTTAAGAAAAAAATTACTTAATTTCTTAAATAATGTGATTGTATGACAGCTCTGTAGTGTTCTGCTTCCGAGTATATCCCACTGCTTTTTTTTATGTACTGCACATGTGTATGGGACATTCATCCCCGTACTTACACAGTACATCAGTGCTGTATGACAGGTGTAGTATATAGGAAGCAATGGAGAACCGTTGCTATATATATATATATATATATATATATTTTTTTTTTTTTTTTTTTTTTTTTTTTTTTAAAGATGCCAGGACACTTTGAAGGTATGGGAGAGATGGGACATAGACAATAAATGGATAATTAGGTCTGTTTCTCTAGTTTTTCATAATGTACCTGATTATTATTTTATTTTTGTCTGTCCCATCTCTCTCGGTTTCAAGTGTCTGGTTTTGCAAGTTTATTTTTTTATTTATTTATTTGATTTTTTTAAAGGAAAGAAAGTGACATTTTTATGGCATATATTAATGGAAAAAAGTCCAGGTGACTGGACCTTTTTCCACTGGTATATGCTTGGATTTACAATGGGTACGCTGGTTGGGCTGACCAATCAGCATTCTACTTTTTGATTATTAATGGCCAGTCATTGTATAATACAGGTTATGCCACAGCATGATGGAATAATGGCTTCCCAGATTAAGGAAAAACAGTTGTTGTGGGAGATATCTGAAAAAGACACATGGACATGGGAAAGAAAAATAAATTTAATGTGGTGCAATATTTATGCAAAGGGAAAAGCAAAAATAATCAATACAAAAAGACCAGCACCAAAGATATTTGAAGAAAAACATAGACAAGGACACCTGGATATGGAAAATGTCATATTACAAACAAAATAAATAAATAAGAAAATAAAGAGGGAAGTAAAAAGTGGATTTGTAACAGAGAACTTAAAGAAACAGAAACTGAAGTTGTGGATTACTTTTCTATTGAAGGATTTAGTGTACAAAATCTACCTCAGGCAAAGTCACAGCATGATAGAGCAATGGATCCTCAAATTAGGGAGAAACAAGCAGAATGGGAATAGAATGATCACTTGCCATGTAAAGATGCTCTGCAGCATTCAGCAAGAAACCAGCACAAAAGATGAGATGGAGTTACACAGCAAGGGAAGGATCAGGGAACAGTGGTGACTTTTCCATACAGAATATTGTGGGGTGATGGGCCAATCATTATCATATGAAAGGCTAATGGATGATGCAGGATGCACCTTAAGAGGATATGTCACAGGAAGGTAGTCTGCAACTTTATATAGAATGCTGTAGGAAAACAGAGAGCAAAGAATGTGCCCTCAGCTTAGAAGAAAATGATATAAGGGAAGAGCTGCTTGATTGTTTAGAGATAAAAAGACATACTAAGATCGATGAAATAAATAGATCACAGAAAGTATATAAAACCCAACATGTTTGAAGTCTGATAAAACAGATGAACACAATAATGAAGAATATTAAAAGAAATTCATGTGATATTACACAACTAAATAGGATATATTGCTGTGCAATTAAATGCAACTAAATTAATAACAAGACTTACCACAAAAATGCAGAGCATTAAGAGAAAGGAAGGGAAATAATAAAACACCATCATGGAAGCATCAAATAGAGAAAACTATAAAACAAACAAAACAAAAAAAATTCTACTGGCATAGACAAGCTTCATGCTAAAAATGCTGATTTATTAAACGTTAAAGCAGAAAACACTGCAAAACATTAAGACTAAGCACTTTCACCTCAAAAGGCATCATCATAGTCCGATGTTTTCATTCAGAATACACCCTAAATACTAGGCATCATTTCCTCTTTTTCAATACTTAGAAACATTTAACCCTTACCATACCTATACAATTTCAGTTCTGTTAGAGGTTTCACTTAAATCAGGAAATACAAGCACGAAAAATAAAAAATGAAAATGAAAAGAAAATAAAATGTAAAAAAATAAAAACTAAAGTAAAAAATAGTTTAAAGTTCTAAGAGAACTATAATAATAACAAAATTAAGGTTATGATCATTTTAAGTTTTATACTGTTGTAGTTCGTTCATGCAAAACTTGCAAAGTTACAGTAAAAAATATTTCCAATGATAATAATTCCATAGCACACAGATGCAGCTCGTGTATGCCAGTTGAAATTTTTTTTTGTTTTGTTTTAGTTTTTAAAAGTATAAAGCAATTAACACAAGAAGTGTCACTGTTAGAAGAACATATAAGAGGGAACAGTTCAACAAAAATGCTTAGAAA
>NC_056737.1:1494719181-1494766681 GCF_019279795.1 Protopterus annectens | reverse complement strand
CCCAATGGACCTATTTGAGTCTCAGCCAAGACAAATATAAATGGCCATAGAAAAGGAAGTTAACAAGAAATATTATGAATACAAACAAAATGTTGTATAACGATAGCAATGCATCAATATGATAGCAATGAATCAATAACAGTAATGATAAAGTACGCGGTATAAGGGATGCTAGGAAAGAATAATTAGATTAAGCAGGAAGAAGAAAAGAGTGAAATAATGAAGGGTTAGAGCACAACGTGTTAAAGATAGTAAAAGTAAGGAAAGAGCACACAGAAATTAACTGTGGTGGCCTAATGGTTAAGGTGTTTGCCTTACAAACACAAGGTACAGGGTTTGAGTCTCACAGGGAATAATTGGCTAGGCTTAAAATGGCTTGCAAGAGCAGTTCACCTAGTACTAATCTATGAACCTATGAACCTATATATACAATGTGGGAGAGATATCACATGTCAGTGTAGGGAAGTAATGTGAGAAGACAAGTGTGCCTGAATGGTGAAGGGGAGGGTGGAGGGTTAGGTTATCTGTCCAGAGAGAAAGCATTTACAAACTGACACGTATATGAGATGATCTTTAAAATAAGCTTAGAAGGAGGGGTATGAGGCGAGATATTTAAGATTAGTATGGAGGGATTCCCACAGTTCGAGACATAAGATGGAAAAGACATGTTTTCTGCAATGAAGTCTGCTTCTGGGTCATTAAAGAAGTGAACCACAGTCACTGAGACTTCTTAGATTCTAACAGGAGTTGGAGGCAAGGGAATGACAGGAGTGTTTTTTGAGGAACTAGTAGAGCTAGTATCCAAGAAGCAGGTTGGCACATTGTTGGACAGGTAGACAATTGGCTTTGTTAAGCATGATACAATTATGCTTATTTCTAGGGGACAGTGTAATGAAATGGCATATTGAATTACTTACAGCATGCATGGGTGAAGACTTTTTTTTTTTTGCATTCTGCTGCAAATGGTGGAAGTCCATAAGTGCATATTCAAGCTGTGCTAGAAGAATGCCTTTGCTTATGACATGCAGGTGGGTGTGGAGAGGATGGAGGAAATGTTATAGGACCAGAGTAGGATGGAATTTATTTTCTTCCATATTTGTTTTAGGTGACAGTGAAAGTTCAGTGTGGGATCAAGCCACATACCAAGGTATTTGAAGGAGATGACTCTGTCAATGGCATTGTCAAGATTGTCATGGATAAGAGATTCAGTGTTATTTTTGTCATTTAGGTGAGGTACCAAACAACATTTTTTTTTAGTTTTGGAAGTGCTCAGAAATAGCTTTTTCTTATTAAGGCATTTGATAATAGAAAGGAAGTCAGTTTTTAGTTGTTGCTGTACAGCCAAGGTGATCGGGTTTTAGTGAAATAAGACCATGTCAGCAGCACAAAGTAAGAGAGGGAGGTGAGAGAGTTCAAGTGGGAGTTTACTAATGAAAACTGAAAAAAAGAAGGAGAGCAAGAATGGAGTCTTGAGGGACTCCTTTAAAGAGAGAGATGGAAGCAGAGATGGTGGTTTGAAACTGTACACAGTAGTACTGATTAGAAAGACAATTTTTCAGTCAGGGAGCTGTATCCAGGCTAATTCCAATTTCAGTTAGGTGATCTAAAAGAATGTTATGTTCAACCAGATGAAAAGCTCTGGTGAGGTCAATAAGAACGGTTCCAGTGAGGGAGCCTTTGTCCATAGCCTGAAGTATGTTATCACTAAGTGTCCAGAGTGCAGTAGAAGTATTCCTACCAGCCCAAAAGCCATGATGATCTCAGGATAGCAGATGATATCGGAAGATGTAATGGCTGAGATTATTGCAAACTATATTTACGGATTTTACCAAGTATGGGAAGAATAGAGTTGGACTGAAAATCATTGCAGAGGGATGGGTTATTTGTTTCTGGTGGGGGTTAACAGTGTCTGTTTTTCAGATACCAGACATGATATTTTGAGTTAGGCAGAGATTATAAACGTAGTGAAGGGGGAAAAGGACTAAGATGTTCTTATGTAGGATTAAGAACCATGGGAGAAAACTGTCAGGACTAGCAGGTGAGTCAGCTTTTACTTCTTAAAGTAGTGGTACTATTGCTTTGATTGCTTTGAAATGGAAAGGGAGAACATTGGGGAAGACAGAGACGAGGAATCAGGAATGGGAAGTGTACTGAAGTGGAGGCTGAAATCAACAGTTGTATGTTAAGATGAGGAGGAGTCCTTGTTAGGTGGATTAGTATGGCCTATCAGACATTTGACTTTTGCCCAGAATATTTTATGTGAGTAGAAAAGGGTTGACTGACATTTTCATAATGTAGCCTTTATGCCATCTGATTGCTTGCTCGGCTAGTTTTCTTAACTTAGTAGCTTACTATGGTGTTACCTGGAGGTTGGGCTCTTTTTCCAAGTATGCCAGGCATTGTCCCTGAGACTAAGGAGGCATTTGAGTTTGTTCATAAGTTAGTTTTTGGTGGGTTTATGGACTTGTGTGATTTTAGGAAAGAAAGACCACTGGTGGGTAAAGAGAATTTGTGTGAGGAGAATGCTGCAGTGGTTTGTGTCAGTAGAAGAGAGAAAAGGAAAGCAGTCTAAAAAGATTAGAATCGTCTTTAGTTCAAGAATGTTGAATTGTAATATGAGAGAGGCAGGGACTTTATGTGGGGAGAGATACTGAAGCTAAATGGACAATGGTTCCTGAAGGAAGGGGGTTCGATGAGAATTTGAGAAATAATGTTAGGATTATTACTGATAATAAAAATCAAGAAGTGAGTGATGACAAGAGTTAAGAGTTTAGTCTGCTGGGTTGTGTGAATAACTGTTTGAGTTTGAAGTCATAAAGGATTTCCAAGATATTGCTTTAATAAGGACCAAGAAGACTGAGAATGAAGTCAGTTAGTAGGATGTAGTTTTTGAGATTTTTTTTTTTTTTTTTTGTTATTGAGGAGGTAATTTCAAGCAGAAGGCCTTTGAATTTGGCTAAGGAGGTGAGAGGACTGAGGTAAGTGACAGCAAGATGAATAGGTAAGTTGTCAAGCAGGGGTGGATTTCTAAATAGCTACATGTTTTTGGTGCATCATACTTTGGCAATCAACTCAGTTACCTACTTCCATTTCCAGGTGTACTAGCCACCTTGTATCTCCATACACTTTCTCCAGTAGGGCTGGGACCAGAGCAGAACTTGAGGGTGTCTTGTGTTCTGATTGAGTACATCTGTGGGGAGGGGGTTCTCTGATGACCTACACCTTTACTGTCCCCTCTCTAATGTGATACGCTCAAGAAGCAGACATGCGATGATGGTGTATGGTGTTTCACCTCTCCTCCATTGCAGCGCAGCCATATCCACCACCCTGTCCTCCTTTGGAACACACCTTCCAATCACAACATCACCAGCCTCCACTGGGGATCATCACAGAAAACACGAACAGCACCTCCACCCTCCTGCAACTGGGATGGCAACATCCATCCTACTTTGCCACTCTTTCAGTCATTTGAGTATTTAAATACAGTTTGTCTTTGCCTTGGCGTGAGCTTTTTCCCTTTAACAAAAAAGAGTGGTTGTATATAGTTACACTTAGGCGGTGTACACGTGTTCTCTGCAAAGCTGTGCTCAAATGTGACTCCTATTAATTTTTTTAGAGTATGATATATGGGTAAGTGAGCTGATGTGCAGTTTCTTTTTAGTCATAACTCAGGAGAAATGTACAGTAGTTCTTACAATCAAGTGATTTGCTCTGTACAACAATTACAAACTTAACAAAACCTTAACATGCATAAATCATTGTTTAGTGTATTATATTACCGTCTGCTCTTATACTGCTCTTATAGTTTTCATCTCTTTACCCCTCTTGCTGACTGTATACTGTACATATTTATTATTTATTTATTTGTTCAGTTTGATGACCAGCTAAGTCTGCCTGGGAATGAAACCTCTTTTTTGTGGAGGCTTGAGGAGTAAAGCTCCAGAAAATAAAATAATGTTGAATATAGTGCACTATGTTCTAGTGGGTACAGAAGGCATTTACAGGGGAGTAGAACAGCAATTGTATATGTATTATTAAACTAATTAATATAAAATATAAACAAATGACATTAGGATACATAAGAAGCAGTTGTACAGAGTTAAGCATAGTCATCGACTAGAAATTGATATCCAATAATAGCATAGATTTCTATGTCAGTTTAATAGACAAAAGGAGTATTGTACAAGTTGTGAAGAATGGATTTAATGTTAGATATGCATTTGTAGTTTCCTATATCACTACTGTTATTTCTACTGTTTATATACAGCATTGTGCTAATGTACTGTTTCATTTCACTGTTACTTTCTTGTGAGCCAGACATATAAATGAAAGGGACCACTGGACAACTTCTTCTACTCAGTTAACAAATGCCAATAAATAAATAAACAAACAAATAATGCTTCTTTTAAGAGTAAGTCATTTTTGTAGATATGCATCAGAAAATAATGCAACTATCTCAATTACTTCCCAGTACTGGGAACTAAATTGCCAGCCTGAGCAGCTGGTCTGTTTGCTTTTTTCAAAACTTACACTGTTAGGTTATAATGAACTACAGTATGGGTAGACAAGCTAAACCAAGTGTTCTTTTCTCTCCTGCTAAACACGATCTTAGACTTTGAAGGTGAGCTTAACACAAGATTTGACTAAATTCACTGTTAATTGTCTATGGTACTTGTTCATATCTTCACCTACCTGTCTCTAACAACACTATATGATACCCAGTACAGGAAGCCTGAAAGAATGAATTAAGCATGTTTCATAGTTGCAAATCCACAGCAAAGCAGCTATCTTGCTGCATTCAAATTATTTATTTCATTTAAATCATGTATTCTATTACGAGCTTTTGTAGTTTTACTTTTTCTGTCACTAAAACACATCAGCTGTTTGATTGTTCTGAGTCAATCCTCGATTTGATTTATAGTGTTCTTCGGTGTTTTTATTTGCAACATATGTCCCTTCTAAACAACACATTGATACTGAGACTGAATTTCAAAAACTAAAATGAATGACTCTCATTCTCAGAGGAAGACTTACCTTTAAACCATAAAAACTGCAATTTATCAAATGTCTTTCATTTAAAAGTTGCTGAGACCTCCCTCATTCTCATTTAGTTGCTATGGATAGAAGCGTTAGAGAGTAACTATGATCATAAGATGTTATAATTTGATTACTTATCATATATTAAGCATGTGCTTTCTCCATCAGTGTTCAGTGTTACTGATAAGGACTTAGTCAGAGCAGCTTTCAAATGCACATCTTAAGAGCTGCAGTTGTAACTGCAGCGACCTATACAGCTAATGGCAGGCAAAGGAAAACTCACAGCAGACATTTGGAAGCCATTACATTCACTAAGATGTAGGTGAAAGCATCTCTGTTGCAAACACTTTCAAAACATTAATGTATGTAATAGCATGATGTAATGAACAGTGTTTCATTTGATTCTTGCAGCCCTATATCTCCTCTATTTAACTTTGAGTTAACTGAGGTCCATAATACTATAAAACTATCATAGAATGATAGTAAGTGATATAAATATTCCAGCTATTACCAAATGAAAAAATGTAATTAAACATCGCAGAAAATGTCTTCACTACTGCATATCACAAAGACATGGCTAAGAAGCACAAGCTGATGTAGTGACATCACTATTAAGGCAATAACAGCTCATGACAGCAGATACGATTAGCATAAAAATAATGTTGGATGAGAGCTGTTCTAACCATTGGATCATTTGATTTTTTTGGAATATTTACTTCATCAAGGTGCAACGACATTAGTCTGGTTCCACGTATTTTGAAAAAAAGTATGATACACAATCTTCTACTGGAAAACTTCTTTTGTTTGCACTCTTGTGGCTGTCTACTTATTGCTGCAAATACATTCTTCTTTGAAGATATGTTAATGTATCAAGTACATTTACTTGCAAAGACATGCTTTCTTAATACCTGTCTCATCCACTTCTAGACTTGTGGTTTGATTCCACATTCCAAAATGTCTTCCCTGATTTATTTATTTAGTTATTGCATTCTGCTATGCACAAACACGCAACTCATACTGATGCAAATAGACAGAGGCACTCACACACAGACTCAGACACACCCACACCCAAACACACACACACACACACACACACACACACACACACACACACACACACACACACACACACACACACACCATCTCTCACATACCACTGTACAAACAACAGAAACTTTAGTGGGTCCAGCCCGAGGACTATAGCTCATATAAATAGCACTTATTCAAGATAAAAATATAAAAGTTATCTATGTAGGTATACTCCAAGTAAGTTGTATTGTTCCATAGAAAAGAAATCCACTACATAAAACAGCTATGTATTCTTGGGCAGTATGGAAACATCCAACTGAGTCTACTTAACCAATAGTCAGGATGCACTATCAGGATCCATGGAAGAAATACTAAAAATCTGTAGCTCTGCATTGAACGGAAAAGGGAACAAACAAATTTACTTGGTACAGGAGTATATCCTGTTAGGAATATTATTTTACCTAATAATGTTAGTATTGGGATAGCATAACAAATAGTCATATACAAAGCCTGACATAGTATGATGAATGACCATGACTTTTGTATACACCACATCTCTCCAACCCTTTGCAGCAAATGAAACATACAGTTCGCTTCCGATAGTATATAACCGGATCAAAAAGTACTAATTAGTAAAACTGCTTACAAGAAATTCTAGTATCAAAAAGGATGCCAAACAGAGCAACAGAAACATGCAGAAAAAAACAGCTGTTTTCATACAGTGAGGTTCAGTAACTTTATCAATGAATATGATTACTTTCAGGATGCAAGAAATTGAAAAGTAAGGCAAATACAAGTAACTGTTGAAAGTGAGAAGGTAAACATGGCAAATGCAAGTAACTGTTGAAAGTGAGAGGGTAAACATTATCTCTTGCTTCAGCCCACAGGAAAGCAAGCAATGTGAAAGAACAACCCAGAAAGGCTCCATGACACTGAGTGTTTTATTACTCATGGAAAGGAACAAAGGATGTTCTTCATGTTTCACTGTTGCAGTCATCACATTTGGGGTAATCTGCCTGCAGGTAGCCATCAGCCAGCCTAAATACCAGAGTCTTGGATTCCTGCATCGGATGCTGTCTCTACTTCCATGACGTCAGGTCGTCAGGGGTATAAAACATGCAGCCGATGCCATTACATCAGTCTTTCTTGCCTTGCGGTGCCCGAAGCAGAAGCAGTTCACAAGTGCCGGTTGGCTGACTCCTGAATTTTTCATTTTCGAGTTTCAGAACTGAAGTCTTCAAGAAAAGATAAGTACCCCATTGGGGATCTTTTTTCTTGCTCCAACCGATGTCAGTAAAAGTTAACACAAATAATTACAGGATTTAATGCATTCTGCAGAACAAGTTGGCAAACATACTTTGCAATGTGGTTTTGACTCTTCAGAAGCATCTTGCAGGGCTGCTGTCACTGGGTCTGTACTTAGAAGGCATGCTTGGCTTAAGGAGCAAAACTTGCCAGATCATGTTAAAGTTAAATTACTGGATGCTCCCTTAAACCAAGACCACCTGTTTGGCAACAAAGCAGAAGAAGTTCTCAAAAGGATGGAGGGAAAAGCTAAATCTATGCAAACTGTTAAAGATTTCCTACAAGTACAGCCTTCCAAATTTAGTAGACATTGGCCTTCAAAGAACTGGTCCTTTCCAGTCTCTTCCAGGCCCTCTCAGTCCAAACTCAGGAAGAGCAGACCACCTAGGTTACAGTCTCAGATTGCGCACAGGTCTAAGCAGTGGGGGGCTCCCACTTCCAAAGCAGGGAGTAGTAAACCACCCGCCTACAGAAAAATCTCACAATGACTTAACCCTCCCAAGTCCTGCTCAGCTGCCTGCTCCCTTAGGAGGAAAGCTCGCCTTGAATGCAAAAAACTGGGAACTCATTACCAAGGATAAATGGGTTTTGAATATAGTTTTCCCAAGGATATATATTCCACTTCCACACCCTACCAACCCCAAACGGTTGGCCAGACTTACCCCAAAATCAGTGGGCAGAGGCTCAACAGCAGGTTCTCTCTCTTCTAAGTATCAGGGCTATTCTACCTGTCCCAGCAGAAGAAAGGGGACAAGGTTTTTATTCAAGACTTTTCTTGGTAACCAGAAAAGACAGCCTGGCATCCTATCCTGGACCTCTCTATTCTGAACACCTTTCTGGTAATCCCAAAATTCAAAATGCTAACACTTCAACAGCTGCTTTCTATGCTAGGCAAAGATGCTTGGTTGGCAACCTTAGACTTAAAGGAAGCTTACTTGCACATCCCAATAAGGGAATCTTGCAGGAAATACCTATGCTTCAGGGCAAGCCCCATGCACTATCAGTTCTCTGCACTTCCCCTTGACTTATCTACTGTGCCCAGGGTATTCACAAAGTGTCTAGCTCCAGCCATTGCATTTTGCAGGAAGTGAAATATTCAGATATACCCATACTTGGACAATTGTCTGATTCAGGCAGAAAGCCAGGACTTGCTATTACAACATCTGGCATTTGTGAAGAAACTTCTAACCTCTCTGGGGTACATCATAAATGAAAAGAAATCTCACCGGGTACCCTGCCAACAGATTGTACTCCTGGGAGCAAGCTTGAACACAACTTCCCAGATGGCTTTCCTCACTCCAGAGAAACAAAAGTTTATCTGACAACCTACTTCAAACTATTGGTCACAAAGACCCAGCTATCTGCAAGGAAAATTCTGCAAGCCCTGGGGTTCATGGCCTCTTGCATTCTACTAATTCCATATGCAAGACTGCATATGAGGAAACTATAATGGTATCTAAAAAGCCTATGGTGTCAACATTCTTAGGACCTGGAATCAATGATTCCTATCATTCCTTGTATAAAGACAGAGTTCCTTTGGTGGGCAGAGGCCTGCTACCACAACAAGGGGATCCCTTTCACTCTACCCCCTGCCACCCAAACCCTAACAACAGACGCATTAGACTATGCAAAGGGTCTCACTTGGCAGGGCAGTGCATTCAGGGCAAATGGAACCCGAGACAAATGCACCTGCATATCAACCAAAAAGAAATGTTAGCTGTACAGAATTCCCTGACAGCCTTCAAAGACCGCATTATTCCAGGACAACTACTGGTAAAGACAGACAACACCACAGTTATGTGGTACATAAACAAGCAGGGGGGAACCCACTCATACTCTCTCTGCAGACTAGCCATGGCTCTGTGGAGCACAGTCTTGAGCTTCCAAGTGCACCTACAAGCTCAGTTCTTGCCAGGCAAGCTAAATTCACTGGCAGATGACTTAAGCAGAAATCTCATGGACTCACACGAATAGAAACTGGAACCAAAAATATTCATCCTCTTGACGAACAAATGGGGGACTCCAGAGGTAGACCTCTTTGTCTCCCCTCAGAACAACCAATTGGACAAATTCTGCACAAGGACTCCCCACAGTCAAGCTTGGAAAGTGGATGCCCTGATCTTTACCTGGGAAAGCCTCTTGGTTTATGCCTTTCCCCCTCTGCCTCTCCTCTCAAAGGTTCTTCTAAAGATCAAACAGGAAAAGCCAAGGGCAATACTGATTGCACCAGACTGGCCACGCCAGCACTGGTACCCTCCTCTTGCACAGCATGACACTGCTGGAACCATGGAACCTGCCTCAGACCCCTTCTCTGCTGTCCCAGTAGGAGGGCCAGATTCTGCACCCTCAGCTACAAACCATGAACCTTTCAGCCTGGCTAATTCCTTGAGCTCCCCAATAGCATCCCTCAGTAAGCAGGTGCTAGATGTCATTCTGGAGGCCATGAGGCTAAGTACTAGAAAATCCTACGCTGAAAAGTGGAAAAGATAATGTTCCTGAAGCCAGACTCAGGGGATGGGCACAACGGTGCCCAGCTTACCTCATATTCTTCAGTACTTAACAGAAATGTTCCACAAGGGCCTATGATTTTTGTCAATTAAAATTCATGCCTCTGCCATTTCAGCTCATTATAATACTGAGCCACCCCTCTTCTCTCACCCTCTGCTAAAACAATTCCTTAGAGGGGCCAAAAATGTAAGACCCCCCAGGAGAGCCCCTACTCCAGCCTGGGACCTTAACTTTGTATTGGAAAAGCTCACTCTCCCTCCCTTTGAGCCAACTGCAACAGCAGAGTTGAAATTCCTTTCTTGGAAAACAGCATTCCTTCTAGCCATCACTTCAGCAAGAAGAGTGTCTGAATTACAGGCCCTCATGGCAGTGGAACCTTCATTATCTTCCGTGCAGACAGGGTTTCCCTCAGGACCAATCCTTCCTTTATGCCCAAGGTGGTGTCTAGTGTGGCCCTAAATCAGTCCATTCACTTGCCTACTTTCTTCCCTAATCCATAAAACAAAGGAGAACGAATACTGCACTCTCTGGACGTGCACAGACAACTTAGATTTTATTTGGACAGGACTAAGCCTCTCAGAAAATCTGAACAGCTGGTAGTTGGCTTTGCTGCAGGGGCAGAGGGGAAGGCCATTTCAAAGCAAACCATTTCCAAATGGATAGCCCATTGCATTTATTTCTGCTACAAGCACCATGGAAAACCTATCCCACAGGGGATAAGATCACATTCCACCAGGGCTGCATCTACCTCTGCAGCCTTTCTCAGAGGAGTCCCTGCCAGGGACATCCTAGAAGCTGCTACTTGGAGCTCTGTACATACCTTCACCAAGCATTACCACATGCCTCTTTTTTCTAAATCCAAAGCTGGTTTTGCCACTGCAGTTTTGCAGGGCTTAATAGCTGGCCCTAATGCTCTCTAACTTCCTCCTCCCTTCCTTAGCTTTGGGAATCAACTCAAATGTGATGACTGCAACAGAGAAACACGAAGAACATACTACAGTTGTGTACACTTACCATAAATGTAGATGTTCAAGTGTATTCACTGTTGCAGTCCTGATTACCCTCCCTCCAGAGCCCTGACTTCTTTTGGCTCTACCTTTCCGTGTTTGGTATATTTAAGTTTTCTGGTGTATTTGCTTTTTGTTGGAGGTGTACCTTAACATATAATTGCTTCCCATTCTGGGGGCACCTGACATCTGGGGCAAGAAAAACTGATATAATGGTGTCAGCTGCATGTTTTATACCCCTGATGACCTGACATAATGGAAGAAGAGATGGCATCTGACGCAGGAATCCAAGACTCTGATATCCAGGCCGGCTGAGGGCTACCTGCAGGAAGATAACCCCAAATGTGATGACTGCAACATTGAATACACTCAAACATCTACATTTATTGAAGTGTGCACAACTGTACTTTTTGATAGAGATACATTGAGAGCATTAGTGGTTCTGTACAAATGGATGTAGGTAAAAGAAATAATTTGACTTAATTAGAGCCCTGACTATGCAGGCACTACAACATTTATACACTGAAAAAGAAAAACAAAACAAAAAAAAAAAACATAAATATTTAGATGAGTGACTGGCAAGAGTCTTTAAAATTTACAGCATCTAAATGAAGTAAACTATAATATGATGTGCATGAATGGAGCTGACCACCCAAGAAACAAAAAATGTGTCAGAAACCATAATTCAGGCTCTTTCTCAGTTTTGAAAGTGGCGGTCTAATCTTCAGTTGTGAAAATATACTTTGAAATTGCAAATGTACTGTACTAGCCCTTTAATTCAGTGTTAGCAAACATAAATAGATAATGGCAAATAGCTTACACATTTAAATATTAAAAATATACTTACATTTTAATAACACTTTTAGAATATTTGCTCTGCACATTATTTCTTCGTGTATTCATGAATTCTTCTCACTGTTTTTTTTTTTAATGTTTGATAAGCAGTGCCTTTTACAAGTTATCTGGTAATCTTGGGCTGTTTCATGGATGAAAATGAGGTTTTCAGTAGTTACAGAATATAAACCCAAGTGTTGGGCAGCTTTCTTTTCCTTTGTAGGCTTGATGCCTTTCTTCCCTGCAGCTAGACCCCAACGTGAAATGAATGGAAAATTGCACTGACTTCTATGTCTACACTGCTTGCACAAGATGTCTTTTAAAGTTACGAAGTGTTTGTATGTTAGCATATAGATCATGCAGGAACACTTCTTCAACAAAACATTGCAGGAAATTCCTACGACCAAAATTAACCCCAGTATTACAAAATACACTGCTTCAAAGTAAAACGTAGGTGACAGGCAGTTTCTGCCTCTTCTATACCAGAAGTCTTTCTTGTTTTGAACTGAAACAAAACAAATGGTTAAACCCAAAACACTTCTGCTTTCTTCTTGAAGCCACAACAAAACTGAAATGATTTAGGCATGATTTCTGACTGAAACCATCACCAATCTAAGATATTTTATGCATAAGTGGGACTTTCACATAGTAAAATAAAATGGCTCCAACCTAAATTAATATTGTATGGGGATAGAGGAAATTGGAAATTAGTAGAGCTGATGGCAATTTCTCAGCAGAGATAATATACATATTTCTAGAAAACATATTTATAATTGAGAAAATTAAGATAATGCTGAATATACTGAAATCTTAATTTGAGAATATGGACTTCTGTCATTAATGATCAGTAGGAATTCATAATATAACAATATAATTATTTCTCCATTGAGATAATAACTACCCCAGAAAAGTTTGCCAGTTATGTACAAGTCATCTTAATCTGTCCAGCTTAGAAATGTTTATAAGTAGTACAGTAATGTAACGGAGACACTACTAATGCACTAAATGAACAGTCTGCCAACATTCAGGTAGACATAGTAGGTTTTAATTTTCTGGATGTTATAGATCAGGCAAACATTTGCAAAGTTTCCACAGCTACGTCCTAAGGTACCCTACCAAAACTCTACAATATACAAACAGTCTTTCTAATTTTCCCAAGAAAGGCAACATGCCTAGATGTTCATCATTATATCACTGTTGTATTACCTTATGCAATATAGTACATTTCCTGCCAGGAATCAGACATCTAGCCAACATTTAAACAGATCTGATTGCGTTCCACATGCATGGCATGTCTGAGGGAGCATGAGGGTGTACAGAGATACCTGTTAGACATGGTCTTCACTGCATCTTCATTGGTTTGGTCAGTCTGTTCAGTCTTTTGGGCAGATAAGTATCCTGTTGCAGACTTTCCTTCCATTTTTTGTGAGAAGGGTATTGTTATTATGTATTTCTAGGAGAAAGGGAACATGTCTGTGTGGATGGCAGATTCTGAATAAAGATTTCCACAAAGATTGTTTATTCTGCTTAAGGGAATCTCTTGATGTCTGCTTGTGTAGTATTTATCATTTCACTCACCCACAAACTAGTAAACCATCCACTAAATGTCCCATCCCTCCAGAATCTACTCCAACCCTATTGCACCACCAGACCACTAAGATCCAGCAACAAAAATCACTTGCAGATCACTAAAGCCAATAACTCTGCTGGTGAAGCACTATTCTCTTGCACCATAGCCAAATTATGGAACTCCCTTCCACCCACAATTACCTCCATACCATCACGCACCCACTTCAAAACTTTACTAAAAGTGCACCTAAAAACATGCTGGCTATGCCCTTGCAACTCCCACTCTAATATCACCCACCCCATCCAACCACTACCTTTCTTTCCACTCCACTAACTACCTTGATTATAGCAAGCTCAGATGCTCATAAGCCTAGTACTTATTATACAGCAGGAACTTCTCATTGTAACATTTGTTAATGTCTGTTATGTACTTCACAGATAAAGATTCTAGTTGTCTACTGATGTACTATGTTCTTCATCTGTAAATATGTTGTAAGTAATTGCTATGTAAATTGTTAATCACTATGTAATCCAATGTAACTACTGTCTGTTTATTTTAACTGTGGAGCTTTTCTCCCTGGGCCTCCGCTGAAAATGGACCTACGTCCAGTCGGACACTCCCGGTCAACAAATTTAAATAAATAAATTAAATAAATAAATCAAATTTAATCCACAAAAAGAAGACTGTACATCTGATTATGCTTTGCTTTTTTTGCTTTTTCTCTTTATGCTATCCTATAAAAAAGAGTCCGAAAAAAATATCTGTCCTTCTATGACCTCTTCTTCTAAAGAGTTTAGTCAGGAATGTTCTTCCTTTGTCAAAGTTCTTCCCATTCAAAATGAAAAAATCTTCATCTCTTACAAATAGTGAATCTTAATCTTGTATACAATAGACGTGGTAGGACTCTGTTGAGTCAGAATCATTTGAAAAAAATATTTATTCATACTCTACAATAGGAGAAATTTCTGTCTTTGACAGCATATGCAAGATAAAAGACCTCTTCCAATGCAAAGAAAAAGAAACATCTCATATACAAACAAGATATTATGGCCTTTTACAGGTAGAAACCCCTAAGCCTTTCACTGCCCTTTGTGTCTTTCATGTACCAGAGGATGCCTTTCAACCTGTATGAGCCAGGCAGCCTCTGCAAGGCACCACACTCTCAAAAATGTATTTTCTATAACCCTGTGGCTGATCCATCTGTTATATCTTTGGCCAAAGACACAAGCTCTAAACACCTTTCTGCTGCTAACCCTGTACTCACAGACAAGGATGACAGGGATTTTGACAGGTATGGAAAGAATGTTTAATCATCTTTCACCTTAGCATTTGAGATAGTTATTTGTTATGCACACATGGTTAAATGTTTTCTGGCAGCCTTTTCTAATATGAATAAGGCAATTGCTAAGTTACCCACTTCTGCCAGTAATTAGCTGGTTTTCTCCATAATGTCTTCAGTTACACTGGTCACTATGGATTTGCTGACATGCTCTTATGATGCTGCTGCTGCAACTGGGTCAGTCATGTGTAGATATGCACAACTAACTTCCCATAATCTCCATGAGGATGTCAAGTCTCAGATAATTAATGTTTCCCTGATTCAGCGGTATTATTTGATGCAACATCAAGTAAACACTAGAAAAGATTTAATAAGAGGTAGGAAACTGGTCCGGGTCTATAATTAATTAGCGAATGCTTAGAAAAGCAAACGCTAATTCATCGACCCCTTTTAAATGAAAGCTTACAATCCCGAACACCCGGAACAGCGATTGTTTACACAGGGCAAAAAAATCGCTGGGACAGTTTTGGGAGTTCGCCATTTCATCCACTGTGGTGCGATCTTGGAGTTGGTATATTTAAGTAGGGGGTGTGGGGGGCACAGACCCCACATTACATAATGTTTTAAGTTTTTTTTTTTTGTGGACCAGCAATTTTTTTCCCAGGGAAAAAAATCGCTGTTCCGGATGTTCGAGACTTTCTGCTTTTGCTTAAAAATGGTTGATGAATTAGCGTTCCCTTTTCTAAGCATTTGCTAATTCAATATAGACCCACTGATCCAAGGGGTCAAACAAAAATTGAATTCCCTATTCCCAAATGTAACAAAAATTAACCTTCTAGTCCAAGGCCATTTTACAGCAAACATTTGAACAATCACAACAAAAATAAGGAAGCAACAATTAATGAAACAATGGGAAGGCAACTTAAAGAAAAAAATAAGGACCAGCTCAGGCTCAAGCTCATTCTAAGAAATATGACTCATTATAATCCTCTTCCATCCCCCTCCTCACCCCATGCTGGCCAGTATCTAAACGTTTCAACATTTTTTTCCTTTACCTTCCCTTTCAGAACCAAGTCACAACAGATTCCTGGGTATTAGGAATCAGCTAAAATGGATGTAGGTAATAATGGGACTCTTCCAGCCAAACCTAGGAGCTCCACCACCTCAAAATTATACCAAACTCTATCCTCCTATTATTTCTCATATGCTATGTCAAAAACGAAGGAATCCTGAGACTTGTTTTGGGCTTGCCTTTATTAATGCTTCATATAAAAGTCCCAAAAGTCAAAATGTGTATCCTTTAGTATCTTTTTCCTTCAATTCCTCTTCTAAGAATTTTGGTAACTCTGGCTCTAACAGATGCCTGTGACTTTATTCCTATTCAAAGGAAATCCAAATTCCTTTAAGGTTTTCTGCTCCTGGTCCAATTTTCAGTTCACAACTTTACCCTGGGCCTGTCCACAGCCTTATATTGTCATACTCTGTTCAGAATTCCCCCTTTCTTTTCAAGAATCTATTTCAAAACCTGTGCTTTCACCACACTTCAGGACATTGCCTCTTATACCTTCGCACAGAGTAACATGTCTATGTTGCCTGCAATATACTATTTATATGACAGCTTATCTTCTCATGAAAAAGCAACCATTCACAATGCAGACTTTCTTCAGTATTCTCAACAATCACTAACTATAACAGGGTATGATCTCAGGATTCCAGGGGTACAAGGCCAACATGATTATAATGCTTCCACTAGCCAGATTAAAAATTAAGTGGTTTCTCAAATCTGTAGAGACACATCCCTGGTACTTTCTGCATTTTCAAATTTCTGTGCAGAACTCTGCCAAAAAAGAGCTTCTTTGCTGGCTAGACCAAATGATTCTGAAATCAGATAGATCATTTCTCCCACAGCCCTATCACATTCCATAACCATAGATGCTTCTGGTTTTGCTTGGTGGGTTGTACCCTAAGCAATCAAAATACAAGATCTTTGGAACTATCACTTGAAATAAAACTTAAAATCCTTAAATAAATGATGATTTCAATAAATGCTTTAATGACCATGAACCATTTGTGAACTCTATGACCTCTTTTGGTAATCCCAGACAATACTAGCATGATATGGTATGAGAAAAAACAATGGGGCACCTAGTCCTAATACCCTGTGCAGATTAGCCAATACAGTTAGGGGACTGGAAGCTCAACACTCCCTATCCCTTCAAGCTTTTTATTTTCCCCCTGAGCAGATCCAGGACAGAATCCCGCAAACAGAAGTTATACCCCAAGATCTTCAAGGATATTATCCAGCTGTGGTGAATTCTTCATATAGATCTGTTTGCCTCAGTCCACAATAGACAACTGAAGAAATTTTGTTTCAGGACCCCTTCCAATGTACAGGACTGTTCATTTTTTGTCTACCCCTCCTTTAAAGATCCAAAGCAATCTCCCCAAATAATCTCAGTACCTCCCTTTTTGACCCAGACAACACTGGTTCTCCCTTCTCATAAAATGGCCAAGCACAACTACCACAAACATTCCAGTAGGATGGATTTACTCACAAAAGACAAGAGATCTCTGATTCAACCAATTGTATAGAAACTGTACCTGATTGCATGAACTTTAGAATTTCGATGTCCTGAGTCTCATTTGTTATTCTGAGGATGTACCGCATGTATTAAAGGAGGCTAGAAAACAGGCCACTAGCTAATCCAGTCTAAATGGAAAAGCTTCTCTAGTTGCTGCAGCAAGATAAATATCTGTGTGCATTGCTCAAAGAAGGTATTTTCTATTCATCTAATATGATTCATCTTTTGAGAATTTGTGCTTGTCTCCCTCACTTTCCCCTTATGGCAGGTGAAACAATTTCTGAAGAGTACTACACATTCATCTATCTAGAAAAGACAGGTGGTTAAACCTTAGGCTCTTAGCTTTGTCTTAGAAAAAATATTCTTTTGCCATATGAAGCAGTTAATCAAGCTTATTTAAGGCTCTTAACGTGAAAAGCAATGTTACTGACTGTTCTGGATTCATCTAGGAGAGACTCCTGACTTGCAAGTTCTCATGGTGACATAACCATCTCTTATCTTTCAAAAAAGACAGTAATCTTAAGAAATAACCCTTCTGTCTGCTAAAGTAGTTTCAGTTTAAATCAATTTATTTAACTCTCTGTTCTCTTTCCTGATCAAAAAATAAGGGAAACAGAGAGAAAGTCCTATATAACCTGGAATTCCACAGACAACTTACACACTACTGTAAGAGAATAAAGGACTTCAGGCAATCACACAAGCTTTTTATTTTCTTTGAAGGTAAGTAGATTGGACAGCCTTTGTCAAAACTGACACTTTCCAAATGGTTACCCATGCCGTCCATGTTTGTCATTTGCAGCATAGAAAGTCTTTCTTCAGAAGATCAAATCTCACTCAACTACTTTTTGGAAAGGTGGACTCTAGAAGTGTTGTACAGGTGTCAACTTGATTTATACACATCTTTACTAAACAATTTAAGCTCAATGCCTTCCCCGGGTAATATTTTGCTAGGACTATTGTCAAGAGGCTCCTAGGCACTAACCACTCTTTCTCCTTTCTAGCTACCTAGGCTTTGTTACTCATCCCATATAGCTTAGGTTATTGCAACAATGATCTAATGATGAACAACTCGCAGTCATGTAATTAAACTTAATATAACCAAGATGTTCAAACAGATTATCATTTCAGAATCAGCACCCTTCATCCTTCCCTCTTATATTTTCTTTCCTTTTCGTCTCCTACTGCATCTAATCCTTCTCTGCAATCTTAGGCCAGGGTGGGGTTCTGCTTGTCACACTATTTTCCTCCTAACACGTAAGTATAGATAATTAAACTTAAAATCTGTATTGGACTTAAAGTCTCTCTTTTTATGAGGCAAGAGGACTCTGAATTTTGATACCCATATATCTGCTTTTATAGCAGCACATTTTCATACTCTCTCAGATATACAGTGTGCATGCAAGGTGCTCAAAAGCTTTTGAATACTGTCAGGATGGCCAGTCCTTGGCACAGTATGTCCCATATAACTTAGGCTACTGTTGCTCTGTTCTATCATCTGGTGTTACTGTATGTTTACTTACACAACTGTAATTTGTATATAAATTATTAAGAAAAAATGTTGCTTCAAGAATGAGAATGAACTGCATAGAAACGTGGAAATGAAAAGTCTTCCTCACCTCACTCTTTCCTGATAACAATGAGAACATCTTACTCTAAAAGATGTATAACAAGAAAATTGTCACATTTTCATGGCCTTCATCAGAAATAGTAGGCATCAATTGTAGAAGCAGCTATTTAAGAATATAAGCATATATTTAATCAGGGTTTGTATTACATTATCAAAGTTTCAAAACTTCGAATCTGATATGGCCGACATCATATAATCAAAGTCTTGAGACATCAAAAATGTAATAAAACACAACAACCTACAAAAACAAACCATTTAAACACTCGAAGGAGGGGGGCAACCCCACTTCACCACCCATGTGGGGGTCTGCACCCCCACCCTCCCACTACTTAAATATACCAACTCTGAGATCGCATTACACTGCAGAAAAGGGAAATCTTCCATTTCAGCGCTGTAAAGAGATCTCCGTTAAAAGATTTGAAGTTTCAAGACTTGATCATATGGTGTTGACCATATCAGATTTGAAGTTTTGAAACTTCAATCTTATGATATAGATCCATTTAATCATATACGTGACTATGGACATTTATTTTTTAGCACATCTACTGCAGTGCATATGAACAATATTAATGACAGTCTTCTTAAATTGTATCAGTCCTCACTGATATGACTTAGGCTTTTGAAAATATAAATTACTCACTACTTTAAGGAAAATAAATAAACTACATTTCAAATAAAACACATTAACTTGGCTAAAAAGGTAGCTAAAAGATAAAAATATTCCAGGTCTCTGTAAATACATCACTTCCTACAATAGGAACAAGAGATTTGTCTCCAGTCAGTGTTAGAACCTTTGCTTTTTTTTTCACTGACCTCACAGTGGACTTTCCTTCACATAATACATCATAGGTTACTGACATTCATCTTCTGGAGTCCATGATGGTAGATGACAAACTTCAGTAAATAATACAGGACACCTGTATTAAATTAACCAAATAATATAGAGAAAACAACCCTAAACATAAAATGAAATAAATTGGGAGTTAAGATGTTTGCCGTGCCACATAATCATGCTGGACTTCCTCCACTACTTCTGAAAGTTATTCAGAATAATCCCGTCCCCCACTGCTGAACAGCATGGATACCTTGGCCTTATCATTGGCCTATCTTTGTCATTTAAGTTATATACAGAAATGGCGGCTAACAAAGTCTTAACCTAATTAAAACTCTGCTATAGAATATAATCATTTATATCTCTCTGCTTTTCAACCATTAGAGAGCAATCTACTTATACTAACACTTGAGTACAGCCTCCTCTTTACTGACCTCCTCTCCTGTTCAAACTCTTACCTGCTGCAAGTGGCAAGAGAAATATGGTACCATATGCTCTTAGCAAGTCCACAGATTCAGCAATTGTCAATCCTTAAGACGGTTTTACTGGATTCCTGCTGAAAGTAGACATTCTTCTGCAGAATGCTCTACTGTTCAGAAATATTAAACTCTATTACTGCTTCCCAAGAACCTTAATACAACTGTTTTTCTCACTTAGATATAAAAAAAAATAATTTTGGTCAAGCAGCAGGAGACAAAACAAAAAGTCTGCAAATCCTGCCTAGTCACATCAAATCGCCTTCTTCTTGATATCAGGAAACAACAAACACAAAATTAAAAAGCCATATACTTATTGTCGCCTCACAGTAAGACGTTGTCCTGTTCGATTCTCAGCTAGAGCATCTTCTGTGTGGAGACATGCATGAATGGGCGTACCTTCATTGCATCAGAGCTAGCAACTCGGTACGTAAAAATCTACTGCCAATCATTAGCGGACCGGAGATCCGCTGTGGCGACCCCTAACTGGGAAAAGCCGAAAGACACAAACAAACTTAAAAGTAATACAATGGAACTGTTGTGGATAAAATAGGTATGACAGCATATTGTAAATGAGTTACATAGCACACTACTTGATTGAATGAATGTTAATCTTACAACACCAAAAATGTAGCAATTTCCCAAGAATCCATAATGAATGGTATAAATGGTATTCATATAGCCAAATATATGCAGAAACACACAAATGACTGAATACTAGATGATTTGTGAGAATACATAAAAAGGCAGCATTTGAAGAAAGAAAAAAGTCTTTTCAATATGTTTGAAAGCAAAGCCGGTTAAAATGGTTGACTGATGACAACTTAAATACTGTTCAGAAATGTTAAAACCCTTCAGCCAGAGAAGAGAAGCAGTTGTGGAATTTAGCCAAAACTTCCATAATGCCACCAGACAGGACAAAGAGAAGTAATACAATATCAAAAAGCAGCAGTACACACAAAACAAGGAGACTCACAATGGGCCAGATTCAATAAAGCCTATGCTAAGTATACACAATATGCAGCTTCTTTTGTACTGATGTACTGTTTCTTCTCAATGTTACTATCTTGTGAACCAGGATTATGAATGAAAGGGTATGTTGAATGATCCTCCTAACAGGTTAACAAACAGAAATACATAACTAATCCATATTTTTTTTGTGAGAAACTCATTGTTGTAGACAAATATTGGGAAATTAAAGAGTTGTATCAATTACTTCCAGAACTAGGAAGTAATGTACAAGCCAGAGCTGCTGGTTTGTTTGATTTTCTCCAAACATACAGTTTTATGCTACAACAGACTGGAATATGAGCAGACAAGGTAGGCCAAATGCCTTCATTCTCTTCACATAACCATGATCTTAGATGCTGGAAAGTGAGAAGACCCCAATATTTGGTTGAGTGTAGTATTTATTGCCTATGGTACCAATTTTCATCTACCCATCTCCAATAGCATTGAAAATATTTGCTAGAGGTAGCCTGAAAGAATGAATGTAACTTGTTTCACTGACAAAATATTCACAGCCAAGCAACCGTCTTGCTGCATTCTACTGATTTAATTAAAATCCTGTATTCTACTACCTGCTCTTTTATTGTTGCTTTTTCTTTCTCTAACAGCGCTATTCAGGAGTTGCATCAGATGCTGGGGTCGAGTTGATTAAGTGAATGCTGAATCTAATTTATAGAGTGCTCTTGGCAGTTTTCTACTTGTGGCACCTGCCTCTTTCAGATAACACATTGATTCTAAGATCCTGCATTTCAAAAATTGAAATGTGTGCCTCATGTTCTCTGAGGAAGGCTCACCTTAAAACCTTAATGACAGCAGTTTATCAAACATGTTTGAATTATGAGCTACTGAGACATCCCTTGTTCTCATTTAGTTGCTATGGTTATAAGTGGTTCTGCATACAGTAACTGTGATTAAAAGATATTATCTGGTTACGTATCATTTGTCAAATAAGCCTGTGCTTCCTCCATCAGTGTTCAGTGTTACTGATAAAGATTTAGTCAGAACAGCTTTCAATTGTTAATCCTAAGAGCTGTAGCTGTAACTGCAACTAAGATAAGGCTACTGTCAGATAAATGAAAACTCAAAAGCAGACATGTGGAAGCCATAAATGTATGATTTCATTGCATTGTGCAAGATAATTCTCATCCTGTCTTCCTTTTTTTTGTAAATGTTACTAATACTTTATGTTTTTCAAATCATTCCTGTTACAAACCATCTCAAAGCAGTAAACTATGCAATGCAATAATTTGATACAAGTAGCAGATTAGTCAAGTTTCCTAATGTTAGAAAACTATTGTATCAAAATGACAGATAAGAAAAGGAATTTGAAATTCCCAACAATGAACAAGTAAAAGACTGTAATAAAACACCATTCACAATGCCTTTACCTATCAGTACCTCATTCCACAAAGGCCTGTCTAAGATGTGCAACAATCAAGCTGATTTAGTGGCACCACTAATGTGGCAATAACAACTCAAGGCAGTTACTAGAATTAGTATTAAACTAGCTTCTAAATGAGTACTGAACATTTAAATCACTGGCTATTTCACAGTTACCAGTTCAACAAGGTACAACCCTATTAGCCTGATTCAATATATTTTTTAAGCAATACGACATTCATCATCTTCTTTTGGAAAACAACTTTGTCTACTCTTGGGGCTATCTACTTATCGCAAAAAATAAATTAATTTTGTTAAATTTGCTTATGTATCAAGTACCCTTACTGCAAACAAGGTTTGCCTACACATGCTTGAGGTGAAATTGCTTGGGTCTGTAGCCAGTAGAAAAAAAAAAGATGAATAGCATAACTTCAATCACTTTTTCCCATAGAAAACCATTGCTGCCACATGATTTACTAATTCAGAGGTTTATGGGTATCCAATACACTAGTCTCACTTGCTGGCCATTGTATCCCTTAACAAATTTCCCTTATTTGTGCTCAAATTAACCTATCCCATTTGGTTAGAGATTGGCCTTACCCATCCCATGATCGATAAGTATATCTTACCCCAGTGAGGATAACTGGGATCGTAGCACAGAAAATTTGTGGGGACTCATGCATTTTGGAACTGCCTATGTCCATTAGAAGTACTGGGGGCAGTCCTGGTGTAAATTGGGGCAGTCCTGGGGTACATTTTCGGCATGACTCCACACTTTCAAATTTATTCTCTAATATATTCATTTTGTTAGTGCATTCTGCTACATACAAACAAAGTCTTTTCTGCATCCCTCTGATGCTGGGGAGGAGGCAAGCCTCCCGAACAGACAAACAGACACACACACACACACACACACACACACACACACACACACACACACACACACACACACACACACTCACACACACACACACACACACACACACACACACACACACACACACACACACACACACACACACACACAGAGTCTCACATCCCCTGTGCCAAAAAGCATAACCATTACAGGGGCAAGTCCAGGAAGAGCAGAAGAGCAGCTTATATAAACAGCAGTTAGGTAAGATCACTAATACATTATACATTTATGTAGGTATAGTTTAAACAATCTGTATTGTTCAACAGTAAAGAATCCATAAGATAAACAGCTATGTACTTCTCCGCAGCATGGATACATTCAAGAGATTCTACATAATCAATAGTCCGGTTAGACAGTCAAGAGCAATGGAAACAATGCTGATAATCTGAAGCACTGCAGTGGATGTATGAGAGAAAGATTAGATTGGCTTGATACAAGTGTGACTCCTGCCAGGAATAGTAACTCACTATAGACTGTTAGCATAGGTACAGCATAGCAGCCTGTTATATGAACATTTTATACTTGCAAAAAATGTTTTCACACAACATGGTTTGCTAACAATAACAATTATTGTGATTGCTTTCAGGATGTTCTAAACACAAAAGAAGGACAAATGCATGCATCTACCGAAACTGCATAAAGAAGTTTTGTTTAATCCCAACAGAAACGCATGAGTGTGAAACTCATAAAGGACTCGACAACTATGTCAGTGTTTTATAACTCTTGGGGAAAGAAAAGTCATACTAGAGACTTGATTGGGGTCTGAATGGAGAGGTGGTGTAATCAACAAGAAAATGATAGTTGTATTGCTGGAACTGAATTCATCCTCGGGTCTTGTTGAGTACCTTCATGTGACGGACCCTAATTTCATCAAATTCATCCTCAGATCTTGTTGAGTACCTTCATATGGCGGACCCTAATTTCATCAAATTCATCCTCAGATCTTGTTGAGTACCTTCATATGGCGGACCCTATTTTCACAAAATCTCACCAAGTTGACACTGATATATAGGCTTTATATAGTATATATCATGGAGCGAAGTAGATTAAAAAATAAAAAAGACAGCTATGTGCATAAGTCCCAGGATAAAAAAAGTGGTTGATCCTGGTGTGTGCACTGGTGCTAGGAATGGAAAAATGGCAGTGCAGAATCCTCAAGACATGGAAACCTTCTACAAGGGTTTAAGTCAGGCTCAGAGGTAGATGGGCCACGCATTGTAAAAGGCAGTAGTAGTCCACAAAAAACACAAAACCTGATAGGCAAAAAAGAGCTATTAAGATGACAGAGTGGACTAATTACAATAAGGAAGAAAATATGTATAGTTACTTTTATGCAAGAAGCTCAGAATTTCCTGATAGAAGATATTCAGAAAGATTGAGAGAGAAATCAGGGAAAGAAAAATACTTGCACAAGAGAAACTGCATATTACTTCAAATGCACATTTGCATTCTTTAATACAACAGATCCATGAAAACATTACACAGAGGAAAAAACATTGCATTACCTGGTAAAAGAAATGTGAAAATAGAAAGAACAAAACCCAAAGATTTTTAAAGGTATTAAAAAGAAACATGAACACTGCAAAGAAAAAAGATCCGATTTCTCTCAGTGTTTATGAAAGGAAAAAGCCAAACTAGTCAGTACAAAAAAGTATCGCCAAAGCTATTTGAAGAGAAATACAGGCAAAGGCACTCAGATATGGAAAGTTTCACAATGCAAAAAAAAAAAAAAGGGGTGGGGAGGTGATGTGGAACAGACGATTAGCAATGAATAAGTTAAAGAAGTAGAATCTGAAGTTAAGGCAGTTATGTATTACATGCAAAGTGGAGGATATAGTGTAGAAAATCCAACATAGATACCATCAGCAAAGTGGAACAATGAGTCCCCAGATCAAAGAGAAATGGGTAGAACAGGAGACATCTGTAGAAAAAATATTGATATGGGAAAGAAAAAGAGATTTGATATGGTGCAATATTTATGCAAAGTAGAAAGCAAAACTAATAGGGCAGTCACGGTGGTGCAGCCGTTAGTGTTGCCACCTCACAACAAGATGCTCTCCGGTTTTATCCTTGGCTGGGGTGCCTTCTGTGCAGAGTCAGCATGTCCTCCCTGTGGCCACGTGGGTTTCCTCCGGGTGCTCCAGTTTCCTCCCTCATCCCAAAAACATGCTGTAGGTGGATTGAATACTCTAAATTGACCCTAGGCATGAGTGTGTGCGTGAGTGTGCCTTCCATGGAAGGTTGGGTGCCAGGCTGGCAACTCGACACCGTAAAACTCCACTGCCAATCATAAGCAGACAGGTGATCTGCTGTAGTGACCCCTAGCTAGAAAAGCTGAAAGAAGAAGAAGAAGGAGCAAAAGAAAGCAAAACTAATCAATGAAAAAATAGCACCTGGAAATAGGAAATTTCACAATAAAAAATATGATCAGTAATGAATAAGATAAAGGAAAAAAAACTAAACTCATGGATTACCTGAAAAGTGAAGGATTTAATGTAGAAAATCTAACACAAGTAATGTCACAGCATGATGTAACAACAAGTCCCCAGACTAAGAAAAAACAGGTAGAATGGAAGCATCTGATGGTTTGCCTCATGATGATGCTCGGGAGCCATTAAGTAAGAAACCAGTACAGAATTTTAGTTGGAGTAGCACAGCAAGGGAAGGAACAGGAGACAGTGGCAACTCTGACACAGGTAATGTTGTGGAGTGATTATAGTGACTGTAATGTTGTGGAGTGATTACATCTGATAGAAAAACTGGCACATATAGGAATCAGTGAACATCTCTGTAACTGGATCCTGAACTTCCTGAATGAGAGACCACATAGGATGTGCTCAGGTAAGAATACATCAAAGTGCCTCAAGATTAACACTGAGGGTTTCAAAGGGATGTGTTCTCAGCCCACTGTTATTCACCATCCTGACCCAAGACTGCTATGCTAAGCACAAGTCCAATCACATCATCAGGTTTGCTGATGACACCACAGTTGCAGGGATCATCACAAAGGATGATGAAAGGGCATACAGAGATGAGGTGTCATTGCCTATCAGTTGGTGTGAGGGGAACAACCTTGACCTAAATGTAAGCAAGACCAAAGAGATTATCATTGACTTCAGGAAAAGGAGAACAGACCACCCAGTGCTCAGAATCAATGTTGTGAGTGTGGAGAGGGTTAAGAGTATGAAATTCCTGGGTGTACACATATCAGAAGATCTCTCGTGGTCAGGAAACACCAGCCAACTGGTCAAAAAAGTGCACCAATGCCTCCATTTTTAAAAAGGTTGAAAAAAAATTAAACTTCCTCCTCATATTTTCTCCACCTTCTATAGAGGTGCACTAGAGAGCATTCTCACCTGCAACTTCACAGTGTGGTTTGGAAGATGCATAGTTACAGAAAGGAAGGTGCTACAAAGAGTGGTGAGGGTTGGAGAGAAGGTAACAGGTTCCAGTCTTCCATCGATACAACAGCTTTATTCTGCAAGAAGCATCCAAAAGGCCACCAAAATAATACAGGACAAAACACATCCTGTGCATGGACTGTTTAAGTATATGGCATTGGGCAGGAATTATTGCAGCATCAGCTGCAGGAATACAAGATTCAGTAGTGATTTGACTTCTGACCTCAGACACTAGTCCCAGGGGTCTGGACACATAAGTCAATTTTTATTTATTTGTGCAATATATATTTACATCTATTCCAAGTAAGTACAATATATATTTATTATATCCATAGTCAGTATTATTTAACTCACTCAAGTGCAATATTAGACAAATAACTTAGGTATTTCAATCTGTAGTGGGTTTTGCATTACTTTAAATAGGGTAGTTAATTTAACTCAGGAGAGGATATTCTTTTCATATACGAGTGCTTGTAAATGTCTCTGCTCTTTCTTGTGTGTATTGGGAGTAGTAATGTATTATGTTTATTCCTCTACTTGTATGTGTTGTTTCACTTTCCTTTGTAATCTCAAGAATTGAGCTGATGCATGAAATTTCGTTTAGGCTACACATTTGTAGTTCTAAATGACAATAAAGTTTACTTTGACTTTGATTAGCCAATGAATTCCATTATGAAGGAGTGGCAGATGACGCAGGATGTCGCTGAGCAGGATATGTCAAGGAAGATGTTCTAGAACTTTCAGTAGAATGCCTACAGAAAACAGAGGAAAGAAAATAGTTGTGTAAGTTGAACATGCCATAACAGTAGATGATTGAATGATCACTGCTGCAGTAGCCTTAGCTATATGAGTTATATCCTGCCATGTATATAACAAGTGACCAGCTTGCAAAGATTCAGGGCAGCTTCCATGTCCCCAAACTGTCAAGTAGCTTGAGATGGGCTGACTAAAAGATAAGTTTGTATTCGAAACCCTTCAGTGTTTTTTGGCCAGCTGAGAGAGGGAGACTGAGCCCTGAGAGGACAGTGCTAGCAATAACAAAAAACAAATGTCTTTATCCTGGCGTAAAATACATACCAAAAACCAAGGGGGGTGGAGGAAGGGAGTGGCTACTCCAGCAGTGATCATTCTACTGTTATGGTAAGTTCAACTTAAACAATTGTAATATGTTCATCATATTGATCACTGATGCAGTAGACTCAGCTATATGGGTAAAGTACCATAGCTAACTATGTTTAGGAGATAGAAGAAGGGTCCAGGAGCTCTGGGAGAATGGGCCAAGTAAAACTTATTTGAGACCTAGAGAAGGAATTAAGCTTATAGTGCATTGTAAAGATATGTACAGAGAACCAAGTAGCAGCTTCTAGAATCTAACCCTTTCTACAAGGTCATAGATCAAGCCAAGGTCCTGGTTGAGTGGGACATGACCCTGCCTACAATAGATTTGTTATGGTGAGTATAACAAAAGGAAATAGCCTTAGATAAATATTTGGAAATTGTATGTTTAGACACAGGTTATCCCTTCTTCTTACCTTCACAAGAAATGAACAATTGATCCTAAGATTTGAAAGATTTAGTTCTGTCAGGATAGTACCAGAGTTCTCTATGGTCAGCCAATGTATGGAGTATCCTTTCTCCCTCATTTTTGGTTCAGTAAAAAACATAGGGAGATGGATAGTTTGGCTTAAAGTAAGAAGGATTAGTTCTCAAAGAAACCAAGTCCCTATGGAAAATGAGATGAACTTGCAATTCAGATAGCCATCTTGTTGAGGTCAGAGCAATCAGTAAAACTGTTTTCCATGTTAGGAACCTCATGTATGCCATACTGGCTGGAACAAGTGTTAGCATCTTTAACACAAAATTAAGACCCAAAAGAGTGGCCACTAGTATATTTGGAGGCCTCTTATGCAAAACCTCTTTCAAGAACATTTTAACATGAAACTACATTGAAAGAGGAGGATCCATGAGCACACATGCTGAAATGACTGATAAATGACCCTTGATAGAGAAATAAGAAAGTCCACAGGATAGCAGCTCACACAAATACTGTAAAACCAGAGAACAACTAGCCCTGAATATGTGTTAGAAATGTTATTTGAACCAAGTGAAAACCTTTTCCATTTGCTGATATATTATTTTCTAGTAGCATATTTACTTGCCTCCAATAGTAGCTGCTTCACTTCCTCAGAAAACAGGTGCCTAGAAGGAATTAACACCCTATCATCAAGGCAGTCAATTGAAGATGATTGATGTTGGGGTGTATCAAACACCCCTATTCTTATATGGGCAGATCATTCTATAAGGATAAAGAGTAGGATTGGAATGAACTAAGTGCTTAGTAGCAGAGTAGTCAACTAAGGCTAAAGCTGCTGGGTCAGGTTTGGGAACAGTGCATAAAAAATTAAAAGACTGAGGAACTTTATATATATATCCTCTCTTTGTTTTTAGAAACAGCTGGCTGACTATGAAGAACACTGCAGACAGTAAGACATGTATTTTCTAAAGCAGACAGGACAGAAGGAACAGGTGTAAGTTCTGGAAAATCCTTCTGTAACAGCTCATAGTATTTTCCGAGGGACTGAGAAACCTCAGTGTTCTCCTCCTGAAAACATTTGTACAATCTAGCAATAGTATCAGAGAAATAGAACCCCCCACAGGGACAATCAAAAACAAAATTCTCCTCTGAGCCTGAATACCCTGAATCCATTCCTACATCTTCTTGTTTAGATTCAGAATCTTGAATCTCTTCAGAAAGGCCTGTCTGTCTACAAGAAGCAACAATAGCCTTAATTAAACCATCAGCCAGTGACAGTAAACTACTGTGATCCAATGAAATTTGAAGAGGAGAAGACACGTTTGGTTTTCTGTTTTTTTTTTTTTTTTTGACAGGAAAAATGCAGCCAACTGTGTTACTAATGGCAGCTGCTGCATCTCTATGGAGGGGCACAGCATTCTGACATAACAGAGAAACCTTCCCTGTTCCCTCTCCCAGGACCAACAAGAGTGGCTCTCCGTTGCTCATTGAGGGGGAATCCAATAGCCACAGAAGACGTGGTTAACCCACAGTCCACAGTGGCTATAAGTGCTAAGAGGGATTTGTGGGTAAAAGATGAGTGGTCTGAGATACAACAAATAGCAACAGCAAAGTCATCCACCTGCGGCTGAGGCAAATTGTTAGTCTGCTGTGGTGGCAAAGGCTGTTTGCTTAACTTTTTCTTTTTGTGGCTGGAATAAGGACTAACCATGGGGCAGACAATGTGTTCCATGGTCAAGCTGAAAATGGTGCCTCTTTCTGATGGAAGAAAAGCAGAGACTGGTGATAAAACTAACAGTCCACAAAGGTTAACCTTTTGCCAGAAAAAGAAACTGTGAAAGGCACTTTCCAACATTATGGCAGCTTCACAATGGAAAATTAAACACAATGCATGCATAGAAATATATGTTGTCAGTTAGTTTACACTGCTTTAAAACTGACAGAAAAAACAGTGCTCCATTCAAAAGCACATTACAGTCTCAAAACAGTTTGTTAAAACAAAACACTCCTCGTTTTAAAATAATTTTCCTGAAGAGGAAAGTAATAAAACATCAGTAAATATAAGAAAATTGATTTTTTTCCCATGGGGAACTTATCTGACCAGCAAAGGAAAGGACAAGCCAATAGCTGGTGATAGGAAGCCTCAGAGGAGTGTACTCTTCACTAACAGGAAACCTCTGAAGGGCTTCACACCCAAACTTGTCTTTTAGTTTTTAGTCAACTCACTTTGAGCTCCTTGACAGTTTGGGCATGTGGAAGATACCCTTAAGCTTTGGAAGCTGGCCTGCTGTTATATCCTTGGCAGGATATAACCCATATTGCTAAGGCTACTGCAGTAGTGATCAATATGAAGAACATTGTGCTCTCAGTTTGGAAGAAAATTATCTAAGTGAAGAGTTCCTTGATTTAATAGAGATTGGCAGACATATTAAGATCAACGAAAGAAATGAATTACAGAAAGTAAACACGACTTGAATTGTTAAAAGTCTGATAAAACAAATAAAGTAATCCAAACTATTAAAAGAAATTCATTTGATATAACACACGTAAATAGGATATATTACTGTCTGACTAAATTAATAACAGATAAGTCTTACCACAAAAAACAAAGTGTAATAAGGGAAAGGAAGTGAGGAAATCAAATGCCATCATGGAAGCATTGAATACAGAAAACTATAAACCAATGAAGACAAGCATTGTTAGTGTTAGAATATAGATGAGGGAACAGATCAACAAAAATATTTAGAAAGATAGATGTGATAAATGTAATGCACAGTATCAGAACAGATCAAGATCTATCATACACTATTACACATAATAAATTAAAGATATCAGTAAAGGCACAACAACTTGGAATATATGCTGATAAAAATAAAGAAAATGTACAAAATAATCAGTTCATTGATGACCTGAACACGTTTATAAAGAACTGGGAAACAAAGCAAAAGGAATAGAAACACCATCAAAAATAGTAGACTATAGACACATTTTGGATAAAAAAAAAAAAAAATTTATGTATAACCTGTTGAGCATAGCAAAGATGCTGAGTGGATAGAAAAAATTAACAGAAACATTAGGGAGTCCAAATGTACAGGTTATGAAATGGGATGAAGTAATAGGCAAGAAACTGAAATCAAACTAAGAAAAGCCCCTAAATGGAAAACCCCAGGTCCATATGCAGTACCTGACTTCTGGCTAAAAGTATTAGCATCTTTACTCAAAGATATAGCCCTAAGTAAAAATTACTTATATGCGCATCCTGAACCGACACCTACCTAGTTAAAAACAGGAAAAATGATACACCTCCTTAAGAGGTATCAGTAAGCCAACCTAAAAACTACAGACAAATAACTTGCCTTCTGATGATTTAAAAACTATACACTGGAACTGATGCAGGCAGAGTTTATAGTCATTTAGAAGAAAACTCAATCACAGGAATAGAATAAAAGTATAACAAAAAAAGGAAATGGCACAAAGGGTCATTTGTTTCTAAATAAAGCTATAATAGAGAATTGTAAAAAGGGGAAGAATCTAAGTATAGTATGGCTAGAGTACAAAAAAGCATTTGACTGTATTCCACATTCATGGCTAAAAGAGTACTTACAGATGTATAAACTATACCCTTTATAGACCAGTTACATTACAGTAACCATGAAACCGTAGCAAGTCAAGTTGCAGTTAAGCCATGACAAAGGGCAAATTATTATCTCAAGGAAAACATTTCAAAGGGGGATATTCCAGGGTGATTCTTTGTCACTACTGTTGTTTTGTCTTGCCCTTAACTCATTAAGCCATTTATTTAACACATTATGTCTTGATTGCAATTTGGCTCCAAAGAAAAAAGCCTTGTTTAAAGACTTCTCATCTACTTTTTGTGGATGACTTAAAACAGTATAGTTCATGCAAGTAATTAAAACTTTTTCAGATGAAATGAGTGTCATGTTGTCTAGATAAATGTGCAGGAGCAGAATTTAAAGCTGGAAAATTGCAGTACCAAGAAAATATCAATCTGGGACAGAATGTAATATAAAGGAAACTGAGCAGGAGGGAGTGTGTAAATATTTGAGAAGTAATGAAGGATCAGCAATAAAACATGAACTAATGTGAATAAAACTCAGTAAGGAATATCTCAGAAGACTAAAACTAATATTGAAAACAGCCTTTCTATCTTGAAATAAAGTTCAAGCTATAAATCAGTTTGGTCTTCCTATTCTGCTTACAGTTTTGCTGTGAGTGAGTGACTGACTCCAAAAGGTACTGAATCAGTTAGACAGGAAAAAAAGAAAATGCGTTACACTTATCAAGTGATATATAAAAAGCAGTGTAAACCAAGATTATATATTCTACACTCTGAAGGAGGTGTGGGCCTTCTCAAAATTTCAAAAAAACAAGCAAGTGTAGAAGCGGAGAAAAACGGCAATTAATTTCTTTCTTTCTAGAAAATGTTTATTTACCAGACCACGGTCCACTCAGCAAATTAGATGAATAAACACAATCAATCGTAAAACATAAACGCTATTGAGCCCTTGCGTTTTCGTCTGCTGCATTGAGACTTCATCAGATGAATACTTTATTACCATTTACATTCCCTTTATATAGTCTACATAATCATTTAATTAATGAACACACCTAAATTCAATTAACTTAATTAAAATCCTATTGCATACTTTCTTAGTAGAAGTGTGCTTCACTATTCACTTAAAAACAACAGTTGTACAACATTTAAACAACATGTCCTTGACCTTGGTCTCACTCGAAAACTGATTGGGCAGCTTACTGAACTTATTAACCTACTGACGCCAGTGGCTTCGTCCCTTTTAGATACGCAAGGCAGAAACGTAGCAGCACTTCCCCCAAGGACCGAGGGGTTTACAAGAAAAGATAGTAAGAAAGGTACTGCGAATAAGGAGCTTATTGGTGAAAGAGGGGACGCCGGCTCGCATTCTGAACCAGTTTTGGAAAGTTTTGATCCAGCCAAAACACCGAGCGTACTAAGGGACTTTACAGGAACTAATGAGAACCTTTGCAATGAGAATAATGGTCACGAGAGGAACGAAAGGGGAAATAGCAAACCCCAAAGAGGTGCTGAGGCAAAAGGTACTGTTACTCCTTGTCAGGAGTTAAATGACTGGTTACGTTATAAATATGTATTTAAAAGTAACAGTCAAGAAAAAGAAAAAAATGTACAAATTAATAATAATACATATAGGGAGAATTTAAACTCCATTTCTAAGCTAATTAATAAACATAGAATTTTGAATATTGAGAACACTTATCTAACAGAATGTATTTCTAAGGGAATTGTGCCCAAAGGGCTGCGTTTATATAAATATCCAAACAATGTTGTGACAGGTTCCTTATTTCATAAGGAACTCATAGAAGTTTTTAATAAATGTGGTATTGAAGTATTGAAATTGATGGTAAGGGAAAATACGAGGGTGCAGGAAGATTTACACAAGGAAATAGAAATGCTGGACCAATGTATCAAAAATGATTTGATTTTCTCCATAGAAGAGGAAAAAGAAAAATATTTTAACATTAGAAGGGATATTGAGAGGGAGATAGAAAATCTAATACAAAGGAAAATAAAGAAAATGGACCGTGATATATATGAATATAAACACAATTTAAGTTACCCCAACCCCTTACTTAGGAGATATGGTAAGGAAGTTTACTACCAAGGGGATGACAAAACAGGGCCTATGGGTATAGGAGAAGATGTTAACCAACTGGAGGAAGATTATGGATATGAAGATGAGTTTCCCCCCTTAAGGAGGTCCGAGAGGCTTATGAATAAACAAGGGAGCAGGCAAACAAATTTTCAATGGAGAGGGGGGAGAAGGGGGAGGGGGAGGTATTAACCATACCTAACTTCCCTGAATCTTCTGAAATCACGAATATGGGGAACAGATGGTCCTTTGAAAGTTTTAACATTTATAATTTTAGCCACTTGGTTTTAAAGGAAGGACATTTTAGGTTGTTATCCAAAGGGTTGAAATTTATACCCAACACCAAGGGGGATTTAGCTAAAACCCTCCTTGATATTAGGTTGTTCCTAAGGAAAATAAACTTGAAAATATTATTTTCTGGTAACCAAACAGCCCCAGCCCCTACACTAAGACAGAGAACCACCTACAACCCACCTATACACCCCCAATTAAAGAATTTAGAGAGAATATTAGAAAAAGAAATTAGAAAAGAAAATGATATTATTAAATATCAAAATAACCTGGGGACAGAAGAGAAGCAGTTGTTATACAAAATGAAAAATGACCCCAATTTAAGGGTGATGAAACCGGATAAAGTGGGTGGGGTGGTAATAATGGATAAAATCGAATATGATAGTAGGATGTATAATATTCTTTGGGACAATACCAAATATGAATTGGTCTCAAAAAATGAAATTAATATTGCCTATAATAAAATAGATATAAATCTGAAAGATATGTTATATGAGGGACTTATTGATCAAAAAACATACCTATTTTTGAAAGTGGAAAAACCCAAAATTCCCTCGATATTTGGGATTCCAAAAGTTCACAAAAATGAGTCGGACCCCCCATTAAGACCAATAGTTTCGGCTGATGGATCCAAAACTCACCCATTAGCTAAATTTATAGATAATAAAATTAAGAATCTATGGTTGGAGAAAGAACAAATTTTAAAAGATTCCTGGGATTTATTAAAGGTCATATCTAGTATAAAAAATCTGGAAAATATTTTATTTGTCACTATAGATGTGATTGACCTTTTTTCATCCATTCCATACAATGAGGGTACAGAAATGTTTGAGGAAATATTATATGAGAGTAAAAACCTAACTAATAATGAAAAACAGGTAAATGTATGGTTAATGGAAATAGTGTTAAATAATAATTTTTTATATTTTAATGGAGAATTTTTTAGGCAGAAACAAGGAGTAGCCATGGGAGCTGCTTGCGCCCCAACTTACGCAAATTTAGTGTTAGCCAGATGGGAGGAGAAATTTGTTTTAAATTCTCAATTTAATTCCCATTGGGTGCTCTATTGTAGATTCTTGGATGACATAGTACTGTTTTGGACTGGGGGGGAAAAAAAGTTTGAGGAATTCATGATTTACCTCAACCAGACTACTAATTTCCTGAAGTTTACACATAAACTATCAAAAAATGTATTACAGTATTTAGACCTGGAAATTTATAAAAAAGAAGAAAGTCTGGAAACAAAAATATATAGAAAACCTACATACTGTAATATGTTCCTACATTATAATAGTGCACACCCCCTCCATTGCAAAAAGAATATCATAAAAGGGCAATCCGTAAGGGGAAGTCAGATGACAAGTTGTCCAAATGATTTCATTAAAGAATGTGACTTACTGGAAAAAATGTTTAAGGATCGGGGATATCCATTAAAAATTGTAAAGGAAATAAGACAGGAAATAGAAAATGGTAGAGACCTGAGATATACCCCTATAGTGAAAATTACTGATTTAGAAAAGTTGAAATCTAAAGACAAAAGAGTAAATCAAGAGAATTTCCAGCTAGCCCTAAGCTTAGAATATAATGCTATGAATAACAACATTAGAAGAATTTTTTTTAAGGAATGGGGTAGATTTATGGATATAACTGATATAGATAAACTGGAAGTGATTTCGGCAAAAATAGTGTACAAAAATGCCCAAAGTATTAGAAACATCTTAGAAAGTAAGAAAAATGGGGGTCCGCAAGGGGCAAGGAAGATGGGTACATATAAATGTGGTAGATGTGCCCAGTGTCCGTATATTTCTAACACCGACAGGTTACACATTACAAGTAGGAATAGAGTAATTACTAATAATAAGAATTTTTATAATTGTGAATCTATGGGGCTAGTTTATATGGCCACCTGTGAGATCTGTGATTCCTTCTATATAGGGAAAACAGAAAGAAAACTCAAAAGAAGAATCTATGAGCATCTTAATGACATTAAGAATTGTAAGGATACTAATGCCCTATACAAACATAGTAAGGAATGCACAGGAGCCACATTCAAGTTTACCGTGTTAGAACATACCCAAAAAGACATAAGAGGGGGCCCTTGGGAGGAAAAAGTAGAATACAGGGAGCTCTGGTGGCAGATAACACTAGAAGCATATAACCCACCTGGGCTGAATGAATATACTAGTATATTGCCAGTTTTGAAATTAAGGGCAGCTAAATTATAATGAAATTATAATGGTATTATTGTAAGAAAGTACATTAACTTGATTTAGCAATATTTTTTGATAACATTATTAACAATCCATTTGATGTAAGGGTATTTTTATAAATTATTTTTATTTAATAACAATAATATGAAATTTTATTATCTTTTAACAAAGGAACCTCCCTATGATTTTTAATTTATGGTCCAGCATGTTAAATACATACGAATCTCCACTAGATGGCAGCTGAACACCACAAAGTGAATTGTTTTGTATATATGTATATTTTGGTATTTAATCCCTTAATTTATGAAAGAAATGAGTTTATATTAACTCTATGGAAATTAACTCTACTTGTTTTAAACATGTTATAAAATGAGTTTTCAAATGTTGTTTAAATGTTGTACAACTGTTGTTTTTAAGTGAATAGTGAAGCACACTTCTACTAAGAAAGTATGCAATAGGATTTTAATTAAGTTAATTGAATTTAGGTGTGTTCATTAATTAAATGATTATGTAGACTATATAAAGGGAATGTAAATGCTAATAAAGTATTCATCTGATGAAGTCTCAATGCAGCAGACGAAAACGCAAGGGCTCAATAGCGTTTATGTTTTACGATTGATTGTGTTTATTCATCTAATTTGCTGAGTGGACCGTGGTCTGGTAAATAAACATTTTCTAGAAAGAAAGAAATTAATTGCCGTTTTTCTCCGCTTCTACACTTGCTTGTTTTTTGGAGTTTTGGTTTGCTCACCGTTATAAACTTTTTTCCTTCTCAAAATTTATTACATTTATACATCTACAGTCATGGGACTGCATACATATCTGCTGACCTCATCAGAATCCAAGCATACTGAATGTTTTAAAACATGAGGAAGGGAAGTGTAAGATCTCGTCTCTGCTTAGTTCAGCAGAAGCATTCCACTGTCAAGTGAGAATGGAAATCAAACCAGGAGACAAAAATCAGACAGCAACTGAATGTGCCAAAAACAAGGGAATGTATAAGGAGAAGGATCATATGAGAAGGAAAGAAATGTGGAAAAGCCACAAATACAGTGACCAGTATAGATATCTCCTCCTGGAAAAAATGTCATGTTGATCAGGATTTGGTGCAGGACTAGTTAAGGAGAGGTACAGTAAGTTGAAATTAAAAGGTTCAGATTAACAGTGGCTGCTCAGGGTAATGGACTATGGGAGAAACAGACAAATATAGGTTCTTTAAAAAAAGAATTGCCAATGATCTCACATCTTGTTGGCTGTGATACATTTTTGGCAGAGGGCCTGTACACTGAAAGGCACAACAATGTTGCAAGGTTGTTGCACTAGTGATTGTGCAAGTGCTACAATACAGTAGCTGAGAAACACTGGAAACATGAACCATGAAACATTGCAGAGAATAATGAAGTGTACGTCACATGAGATCACCCATTACCAAAAAAAAAAAAAAAATAGATGCAAGAAAACCAAATATTGTAGTCCAGGAAAAAAGACAAAAGTAGCATTAATAACTGAAATTACTACATCTAATGATTACAGTGTCTCAGGTACAGAGAGAGACAAAGTCATAAAATATCAGAACCTGCAGGCAGACACAAGAATAATGTCAAAGAAGACATCCAGATAGTAGCAACAGTAATAGGAGCAATCGGTCTAATAAAAAAGAGCCTACAGTTGTAGTTATGCTACCGATAAATGTAATTACATACAAATTACAGTTAATTCTGGGCACATTGCTGGTGCTGTGAAAAGCACTTTTATCCATCATCAAATATTTAAACACTACTAAATTCATGAACTTTAATTATACCTACCCTGACTTAGGAATTAGGTCCATTCCCATCATGGTATTAGAAACACAAAAGATTTGGAGAAATTAAACCAGGTAACACATCATATTTCCATAATTATGCCATCTATACCTGGAGCTATACTATTTTTACCCTCTTTTATTGTATCTGTAATTTTTTTGTAGGATATGAGTGCTTGCAGATCTAGTTTTATTTTTTCTGTTTTTTTTATATTAGAACATTTTTTCATCTATACTTAATTGATCAATATGTATATTTTCTTTTTGGAAATTTTACATATAGTGATTTCTATATGCATGAAGAATGTCACCTATATCTGAGACATTTTTCCCTTTCTTTTCACAGAAGATACTTTTAATGTTATTAGCTTTTGATTGTATTTTGATTCTTGTGGATAAATTATGTAAATATTTGGGAGAAGTGGCCAAGATATTAATTTTTAGTTTTTCTAAAGCTAAACTAGTTTTATGTGTTAGAATTTCATTTTATTTATTGTTTAATATTTCTACTTTCTTTTTCATCTCCAAATGATTTAGATTTTTTCCAGCTTTTACTGACAAAAGTTTGGATTGTAGATCTAATAATTCAGAATCCCATTCTCTGATTTTTTTTATACCAAGTTAGGGTTTTACCATATATGTAAGCTTTTATTGAGTCCCATGTCATTATTTTATTTATCTCTGTGGTGTAATTAATATCTAAGAAGAACTGTAATTCAGATAATAACCAGGGTTTCAACTCTTTAATTTTAGTTATATATGCTGGAATTCTGGAGATAATGATTAATGGTTTGTATCCATTTTGAAGTTTTAGTATCAATGAATTGTTGTCTGAAAAGGGGCGGTGAGTGATTGAGAAATGAATGTTTTTATTATGTAAGTCATGGCAGCAAATATTTTATCTATTCTAGGTTGGGTACCAAATATGTGATCTTGATGGGAAAATAACAAAGATTTATATTCTTTAAATTTGAAAGAATCTACAAGATGAAATGATTCTACCCACTTGTTTAAAGTGTTTGATACAGCAGATGTATGCAGCAGTCTTTTATTTGTAGCTTCAGAAATATCAAACATACAGTTAAAATTTCCTCCTAATATTAAGTTGCCTTTATAATTATTGGAAATGAAATCCAAGTGTTTTTAACAGTTCCTGTTCCAATGCCTGGGAACCAGTATAGACTGGCTAGGGTCCATATTCTGTTATTATATTTAACTATTACTAATGCCATAAGCCCCTCTTTATCTTCATACTTATAAATGATTTCTGGGTTAATCACATTTGTTTTCCATAAAATTGGTACCCCTTTTGTCTTTGTTTTATACATGGATTGCACCAATATCATATATTCCTTAGGATTCCATTTGTAAATGTCATTTGTTTTGAAATGAGTTTCTTGAAGGAAGACAATTTGTGCTTTGTTCAGTTTTCAATATTTCAGTAGATATGATCTCTTCCTAAGCCATTGGTATTTAAAGATAAAAAAGTTAAATCCATCTTAGGTTATTTAGACTATGTATTTTTTGTTTTACTGTAACTAATAAACATTTTCCTGTGATAAATATAACGTATATGTTTGAGTTTTTAAAGGAAATTACCAGTTTTATACCACTAAAGTAATGTTTTGGTCAGGCATACTAAAAATGTTTTTGTGAAACAACAAATTGAAATTAATAAATGTTAACAAAACTAAGATCTGCACTAGCCATGAAATGAAAATAATACCTAATCTGATGTATAAACCTAAATCCATCAGATTACCACTCATACCTTGACAATCCAGAACATCTGAGCTCCATAAATTGAATTATCATATGGAGAATATTTGCAATAGGAATAGGCAATGTTTATATTATTTTGAACAGATATAATACTATTGTAGATTAGACAGAATTCTAATACAAGTATCTACTTATTGTATACGCAATTAATATTTACATGAAAGATGACAAGCAATTCAATCATAGTAAAGTAGGATGCATCATATCTAAAACCTCAGTAAAAGATTATAGCACACAGTTATTTAACATATTCACCCTTACTGATGAAGTCTTTCAACACTTATTACTTAGTATAAATAGATGGTGTTAATATTTATGCCTAATGTTCTTAATACAGTGTATTTTACTGGATATATCAGAAGTTATATTTCATTGTTTGCAAGCATTTAAGTAATCACTTTGTTGCTAATTTACTTAAAGCATCAAGTTTGTTTTATGTGAACATAGATGAAAATTAGTGCATTTTAATTATCAGTGCATCCCTCTTCCCCCATTCCTACACATAAGGATTTTCATGGCTGTCATTTCTTATTATAAAATTAGCGAAATTATACGTTAAAAACAACAAATTCACTTATTGTGATTAATGATTACAAGTTCCCTTTCCATATCATAAATTGCCATTTTATGGCATATACGGAAAGCTTTTAGATTTAAATGGCAACATTCTATTTTGTATAATCAGCAAAGGTTAAAGTGAGTGATTATTGTCAATTTAATAGTATTTGATCAGAATGTGATTGTTACATTCTGTGACATTCCTAGTTCAGGCTCCTATTGTTTCCCTTAAATAACTTTGTCAGTTTGATGTCACGTGTAAAACATTAGTTACCTTGGTAATTGCTTAAGTATTATATATGGTCAAGATGGGTTACAAAAACTACAATTCAAGTTAAAGCAATTACATGACTTGTTATGCATATTTACTTATATAAGAAAATCACCATGCTTCCTCTTGATGTTCAGTGTAGTGTATGTCATTTATGACAAGTTAAGACAGTAGTGTTATTATTATTCAAGCCAGAGCGGTTGTTGGACAGCAGAACAATGATAAGACTTATGGGGGTAGTTGTTGGCAAACTTTGCTGTTTTATTATAACAGGATTCTAGGTTATTAAGTTTGGCCATGCGCAAGTTTGTAGATGTGTGAGCAGTATAGAAGGGTAGATAGAAGTTGAGATCTAGCTGTGTCTAGCCTGGCTTGGTGTGTTCAGAAAGGTCACGCCCGGTACAGAGATCCAAGTTTGGCATGTACTTTTTTGATTGCTAGGGAAATGTGTATACCAAATTTCAGCCTGTCATCTATTGTTACACCTAGCTGTTTGGTGTGATTTGTAGGCTCAATTTTGGTTCCTTTGGTGGAGTGAATAAAGAGTGGTGGAGAGTGGGGGTTGGAATGTTTGTTTGTGAACATCATTAGCTTGGTCTTATTATGGTTTAGAATGGGCTGGTGGTTAGATAGGTAAGTTTCAATTTCCTGAAATTATTTTTGAGTCGTATCTTGAAGTTCTTGGTGGGAAGGGGTAGAGCAGTTAACAGATGTATTGTCTGTGTATTTTATGATTGTAGCAAGTTGGGTTGCTGAATTTAGACTGTTGGCAAATAGGATAAAGAGGAGGGGTCTGAGTTTGGACCCTTGGGAACTTCAGTGGATACTGGCAGTAGAGGAGAAAGATTGTTCTATCATTTGGTGGCCTATTTGTGGTTAGATAGGTAGCTATGAAACCATGTAAGTGATGATGAACTGAGATTGAAAGTGGCAAGTCTGTTTAGTATAAGTTGGTGGGAGGCAGTGTCAAAAGCTTTTGACATGTCAAGGAAAATTGCAAAGACTAGAAGACCATTGTTCTCAAGGTGGTGAATACTGTCAGTAAATGATATTAAGGCTGTGTTTGTACTATGTTTAGGTCTAAAGCAATGCTGGATGTGGGATAGTAGGTTGTTAGTGGTAAGGGGATTCTGGAGTTGTTGTTGAATACATTTCTTTAGGATTTTAGCTATGGATGAGAGGATGGCAATGGGATGGTAATTAGAAATATCTCTAGAGAGGTCGCCTTTGTGGAGGGGAACGATGTGTGATATTTTCCAGGGTGAGGTACATACTGTTCAGAGATAGAACGACTGATTAGTATAGAGATAGGATAGGTGATAGATGGAGCAGCTATTTTTAAGAATTCGTTAGGGCATTGGTCAGCAGCAAGGCAGCAGGGTTTACGTTTGATGAGGTGCTTTTTTATGTATGAAGTCTGGACAGGTTTAAAGGAGAAAGAGTTAGCTGTACTAGTGGAAGAGAAGTGTACTGTGAGACGTAGGCTTTGGTGGTTATCTAGGAGGGAGGTGACAGACTTAATAAAATGAGAGCTGAATTGAGATGTTAAGGATTCAAAGGTATTGGATGTGGAAGGGGTGGGGTGAGGTTTTACCAGGGTTCAATAGGTAGTTTATGGTTTGCCAGAAGTTATGCGGGTGATGTAGGAACTTTTGTTGACAGGATTGAAGGTAGTATTTTTTGTCATTATTTATACTTTTCTTTGTTTGGTTTCCTAATTCCTGATACAAGGTGAGATCGTTTTTTATTTTTGGTGGATTGGTATAGGGCCTTTGCTCTACTCCTTTGTTTCCTAAGACTTTTAGTGTCATTAGAAAGCCATTGTAACTGTTTGGATTTGGTACATATTTTTTTGTGGGGGCCAGACTATTTAGTATGTGAAGAAATTTGTTATTAAAAAATTCTACTGCAAGATCCAGTTTTAGGCTTTTTAATGGTGACCAGTCCCATATGTCATTTGACAAAGGTTTTACACCAGATGCCCTTCCTGATGTAACCCTTCCCTTTTATCCAGGCTTGGGACCAGCACAAAGAAGTGCACTGGATTGTGCATCCCCAGAGGGTCAGATCAGGTTGGGCAGCTTGGAGACAAAGCCAGTGAGGCAAGATTGCATTGGTTTGGACATGTGCTGAGGTGGGATGCTGGGTATATTGGGAAAAGGATGCTAATGATGGAGCTGCAGGTAAGAGGAAAAGAGGAAGGCCTAAGATAAGGTTTATGGATGTGGTGAAAGAGGACATGTGGGTGGTTGGTGTGACCGAGCAAGATGCAGAGGACAGGAAGAAATGGAAACAGATGAGCCGCTGTGGCGACCCCTAACAGAAACAGCCAAAAGAAGAAGAATGGTGACCGATCGCAATGCTGTAGCAATAGATTGAAAGTACTGGGGGAGAAGTGTTTCTTACAGCGGGTGTATTTGTAGGGAGTAAATGACTGGGTTTGAATTCTTTTTCTAAGTAGAAAAGTAGGGGTATGTTCACTAAGGCTGATTGGTAGGCAGCCGGCTTGGAAACTCAGGTTTGGTTTGTTGGTTAATATCCAATCAAGTAAAGACTCTTTTTGAGAGTGTTTGTCGGTACAATTGGGACAGTTAATTTGGGTACAGTTGTAAAGATTGATAAAGCTAGTAGGGCAGTTAGAGGAACAGGAATGCCAGTCCAGATTAATGTCACCTAAGATGATAGTTTCTTGACTGAAAGTGTGAGGCAGACCAGGAAAGGAAAAGTTTAATGTTGGGTAGATTGTTTCCTGGGGCAAGTATGTCAATGTCAGAGAAATATATTCTGTAGCCCCTGTTATTGTGAGAGTCATGTATAGGCAGTGCAGAGAGATCAATCTCCTTTTTCTATAGTTGTCTTATTTGACACATTATTGAATACTGAAGTTATGTTTTATGTTATGCTTTTCAGCCTTGCTTGACTCTCAGTCTCTAGTCAGATATTCCTAGTCTACATCTACTAGTTACTTATGTTTCTTTATTATTGATTCTTCAATTTGTTAGAAGTACCTATTGCTCTGTTTTTTATTGTATGTCATGTTCTTTACTGTATCCTCAACTACTCTTGTATGTTTGCTCATTTCTTTACTTGTGGAGCCTTCCTCCCCGGGCCTCCACTGAAAAAGGACCTGTGCCCAGTCGGAATTTCCTGGTAAATAAATAAATAAATGTACCTTTCAAGCCAGCCAGCTCATACAATAAACAAAGTACAGAGAGTTCATCCCAGCCAAATATGGTTGGAAAGCATAAGCTAGTCAGAAAGGATTCAATAACTGCTTTTGGTTCTATTTCTTATGAATCAGAGGTGCTTTATCAGCTCTACAAGTCATCAAATGATCCAATTCTAATTGAAAGCCACTGCATTTAACTTCCTATTGGAAATACTGTAATATGATCAGCGACATTAATACAAAAATAAACATAAAACAAACAAACAAAAAAAAATAGGTGAATTGTGCAATGCCTTCTAAGAATATTGGAAAAGTTTCATAATGCAATTCAACAAAAAAAGTGTCATTAGCAGTTTTGAAAAAAATAATCTTCATGTATAAATGTGAAGTAAAAAATATAACATCATGACCTTACCACAAGCAGACATGTAGAAGGAAATTAGGTTGCGAGTCTGACAATGTTCTATAAGAACTTATGGATAGCAAGAAACATAGAGCACCCTTAGTGGAATGTTTTTTAAGGGCACAGTAAATTAATGTGTTGACTAAGGTAGTAAATAAAAACAGAAAACACATTTGAACTTATTATATGAGTATGTAAAGAAAAGGCCTTGTAAAGCCATTTGAAGTAAGGATTGTTAATTAAATAGAGTATCATCAACAAAGAGCATCATCTTCTTTCATATCAGGCTCGGTGTTGTTGAAGGAACCATGTCAGAATGTGAGTGCAGGCATGAAAATTACATTATCATGTCACCTGATGCACTTATTAGGCAAAAACTGTGCACAACAGTCATACCTAGCTGCACGACTGAACCTCATCCCATCCTACCTATTATACAACAATACAGAAAGTGGGAGTGAGTTATTGGTGAAGATGGTTAGAAACAAAAACAGATAGAAAAATGATACATTCATTAAGAAAGGAATTTACTAATGCACCAGTTCAAGGGTTCCTGACATGGATAGTTGCATACGTGTAGGGTTGCCACATTTTCAAATGCCCAAAGTGGGACATTTTTGGTACAAACATCAGATTTTGCAGGGCGAAACATACCCACAGCCAGTACAAAGGACAGAAATTCACTTTTTTGCCTAAATAAAAGCTTATTCTTGTAGAATTTTAGTTGCTTATTCCGTTTCTTATAACATTTAAATGTTTCAGATACAGAATAACTATTTTATACAACTATTACATAAAATATAGGAAATAATTTTGTCCTAAAATCTCAGGACATTTGCCATTTTTTCAATTTTTTTCCAGGACACAACTGCCCAAAGAGGGACTGTCCCTCGCAAAGTGGGACAGGTGGTAACCCTACATACGTGTCAGCTGTGGTGGTGGAGGATGTGGTCATAACATACAGAACATAACAAGATGATCATTAACGCTTAACATTTAGTAATAACACAGACAGCTAGTGCAACAAGGGCCTGTGGTAATCAGAAAAAAAGTGCAGGTAAAGGTGCATTTAACTAATGTGTGCTGAGGCATGTTTAATGCAAAATCCAAGCTAGTTGAAACTGCTCCCTTTTAGAGAGCATCTGTAAATAAATGAACATTCATTAATTCAACTGTAATAGCAGTCATTATGTGCTATGTGTGTGCATCATAAACCATAGCTAGACTATAGATCCCAGTCTGTAGTTCTGCTGCCTGAATGGCTGTTATCCAAAGTAATGTGAACATCAAAGAAAATGGAGTACAAGTGGGAACAACTACAAAGGGCTTGTATGTGAAGAGGGCTTTAATAAGCAATTTCCTAGTATTTCACTGATAAATCTGCATGTCTGTATAATAGTTTTCACTTGAAAGAACATGGCAGTACAATAATAAACAATATTTTTCATTCATATGACAAAATACCTGATTATGTAAAATAAAATGTGTCAAGAGCAGTTTAGTTTTATAAGCTGCATCTCTTAATACATTAATTTTATCAGCACTTTGAAAGATCTTTTTTATATTAAGGCAAAAAAAAGATTATTTACTATTAACAGCCATTGTGAAATTCTATGCATTTTTAAATCTACAGAAGAGCACTGAGTCACTTTATTGACTTTGTCTGAAAGCCTTCTCTGTTCAGATATTGTCTAAAGTATGTTAGAATGCTTGCATTTAGTCAAACATAATTAAGAATATTAAAAGTGCTACTTCTCTAAAGTTACTAGAGAAAAATAACTAAAGAAATGAGTACTTAAATTGCACAAGCCTGACACTGTGCAGCAAAGTGGTAATGATGCATCTGATTGAATTACAATGGGTGAATGCTGAGTGTTATGACAATTTCATAGATAATGACACAGCTTCATCAGTCATGCATGGGAATCGGCAGGCAGAAAGAAATCTAAATGAGGTGAATTAAGAATTCAAGGCTGTTCTATTATTAAATGAAGTACCATTCACATTGGCTTTGAATTGATTTAGCTCATGTGCCAAAGTATCAGAAGAGCAGATGAAATACATGAAAAACGTTGCTTGAGATATAAAAATAAGTAAGATGATATAAATCTTACTTTAAAACCAGCTATTGTTGAGCAAGAGTTTTTTCTACCTGTTTATATTGTCTTAACATTCAAAGTATACTTAATTCACAGATGAGTGTGCTCAATCTTATTGCCCAAAACCGAGTCATATTAAAGAAAGATATTGAACTATGAGATGAAACATGTTGAATTTAATATTTAAAACATGAATGTTTATAAATAATGTTCATAACAGCAATCGGTTTGTTTATGTGCTCTGTACAACCATGTTAAAGGAACTTTAATTTTTTTATTACTTTCTGAGTAAATATATTGAGCAAATGTGCACTTCTTTCAGTCACTACTACACAATATGAAACACAAAGGCAAGAGGTGAAAATGTATTATATACTTTAATGTTTATTATTAATACGAAGGCTCTCAATGTGTTTTGTACACTTCTAATTTGCAGCTACAGAATATGGATTACTAACAGCGATTCGTTTTCTGTCTTCTTTTTAATGATTCCATTTGTGGAACTGCATTTTTTTGGGGGGGGGGCATACACAGGTGTGAAACAACATACATAACAGTGAATGTGAAAATGTCATGTAATAGTAAGCAGTAGCAATAATTTCATTTTGCTTCAAATGTATGCCATAAATATTCCATCAGTGATAAAATAATGTCTATTAGCCAGGTAAGAATTAGAGAATTCTGACTATGTGCATTTCATTTCTATGTACATCTGCAGTCGTCTCAACCAAATGACATGTTATTTGGTAAAATTGTCAAGTCTGTTGATTATTTTAAAAGATGTGTACTTATAACTACTTTATTGTTGCAGATATGGAATTATGGAATTAGAATACAAAAAACATGTACAGCAACATTAAGAAATGCAAACAATTCAGAAGTAGTTCATAACTGATTTTCTGAACTGATGAAACAGCTA